>NW_911483.1:0-1150 GCF_000209065.1 Trypanosoma cruzi | reverse complement strand
CACAGAGTTTTCGACGCCGCGGGCGGCCGGGCAGCGGCGCGCACCGCCGGGGGGCGGCGGAACTTCGCCTCGCGGCGGAGGAGGGCGGCCGGCGCACCAGGGGCGCACGCTGGGAAGACACCCGACGCTCGTGGCGCGACCGCCCGGAAGAAGACGCCGGCCGGCCCGAGCACCGGGACCCCCTCACCGGGCAGCGCCGCCGCACGTGACGACGGCGGGGGAAATGCTGGCGACACAAACGGGAGAGGGCGACGTGTGCAAGGGGCCGTGGGTGTCGTCTTCTCCCTTGAAGAAGGAAAGCGGAGGAAAACACGGCGCGCATCGCTGACATCACAAAATGCGAGGAAAAAAGACAGTGGAGAGTATTGCTGCTTCGTGCGGCGCTGATCCGGACATCTTGCATGAACGCAATTCCACGGCATTGCTGAAGGAGGGTGACGGGGTCGTTTTTCTGCCGTTCCAAAATACAAACGATCACGCCTTGGCGTGTTGTTGCAGCACCCCCTTTACTCGCTGCGTGTTGTTTGCTGTCAGTTTGTTTGCTGTGTCAGACTGAGGCGAGAATGGATGTAGGTGCTGGTTTGCGTCTTCCACGGCTGCCGCCTGTGTGCTCACACTCTCTGCTTGTGACAGTCGCATCCAAACGTTCACGAGGCGGAGTCAGCAGAGGCGGCATGTGCGCAAGGACCATTGCAATTTGAGCCCTGTTTTTGTGATAATCGTGGCGGTCTCTCTTTTTTTTTGTTTGTTTTGTTTTTTTTTTCTTTGAATAGAGACGCGCGGGCATGGCAAGAGGAAACCCGTCAGGAACCTGTTACAGCTATCGCTTTTCTCTCTCTCTTTCTATCCCTCTCTTCCCCTCTCTAGCTGCAGCTCTGTGTGTTTCCCTTTCTTCCCTTCTTTGTTCTCCACACCTCCCTATTGCTGCTGGCTTCCCTCGTGTTTTTATCCGCAGCGCGCGGTGCCGAGACAAGAAGTCCCGATTCCCCCGCGCGACGGCGAAAAGGCAGGGAAAGAGCACGGAGCAAACAGAGCGTAGAGGCACGCTGCAGAAGCGCATAGCATTACTTAGCGAGGGGTGGGGAACATCCTGGCACTGGTGTCAATGATAAATATACCTGCTTCTGATCAGCCGCCAGGGCAAACTGCG
>NW_911482.1:0-1150 GCF_000209065.1 Trypanosoma cruzi | reverse complement strand
CGTGTTCTTTGACTGGAGCACCAAAACCGGCGCGGAGACCGACCTTCGCAAATTCTCCGAGCACCAACGATGCCAGCTGTACATCGCGACCAAATGTCAAAACAAGCTGCGATAATTCTGTACCAATCTTAACGAACCGCAGTGATGTGATGGCGGTCGAGGCCCGCTGGTAGGCGAGAAGGTCCATGACGTATTTTACGAGGCTCCTGGCGTACTCCTTAGTTGTCATCCCCTCCGGCACGCTGTTGTCGAGCTGCAAGACAACGCAGGGCGACGGGGTGATGGGCGGTGTGATTTGAATCTGCTCCGGTGCGGAGGGCGTAAGACGCAACTCGGCGATGGAAGCTGGCAGATCAACGCGCATGCGTCGCCACTGCGGAGGTGGAGTGATGTGACGGCGAAGAATCATCTCGCGGCAGTACTGCAGCACGTCCTCCGCCGACGTCTCCTCTGAGATTTGACCACCAGACGCTTGCCCCTCCGGCTGCCCCGTGAGATCCCCAGCCATTTCTTCCCTTTGTTCTGCTGCGTTGCCCTCTTCCTCCCTCATCGCCGTGATTTCCCCCGTGCCGTAGTCATTATTGTTATATCCATCCCTGTCCGCCACATTGTTTGCAGCCATGTCTTCTCCCGCGACGTCATATCTATCAGGTGCCGTCGCGTACGTTATGACTCCCTCCTCCCTATCTCCAGCATTCATTTCGCCAGCCACAAACGGCTGTCGTTGCTCTTGTTGCTGCTGCTGTTGTGGACGCCTAAATGTGTACATGTTTCCTTTTCTCTGCACCCATAAAAAAAATAATTTGAAAATAAAGACAACATCAAGGCCTGGACTAAACAGAGACACATATGCTCACACATACACACCCAATTATACACACCCAACAATAATAAGGCGGAAGTGGCACCAAAAAAAAAAAAAAAAACCATCATACATGCATATCCATGAAGTCCAAATATATATATATATATATATATATATATGTGTAGATAATTTAAAGGATATAAAAATCGTAAATCTGAAACAGCTAATAAATGTATTCATTCATGTGTACATGAGCCCAATACACATGCACACACACAGATGTATATATATATATATATATATGTATACATATATAAGTAGGTAAAGAGAAGGGGGGGGGGGGGG
>NW_911481.1:0-1150 GCF_000209065.1 Trypanosoma cruzi | reverse complement strand
CACGCCACTGCGCTCCACCCTCGAGAGTCACAGAGCTAGAAAAATACACCAGCGCGGGATCAAAAATTTCCTTCCTGTAAGCGAAGGTGCAGTCCGCCACTCGCAGCAGCCCCGCGGAGCTCACGGTGGCCCTCTTCACAAACCAAACGCCATTGACCGCGCTCATCGCGTTGTTCTCAACGTCAAGGTAGCCGCCGTTCTTCATAACAACAGCATGAACGCAAACGGCTGACTCCGCACCGTTATTATCCGTTGCCCTCAGTGTATTTCCCTTCACAATGATCCCGCCACCATCAACAACAACAGCATTGATGAAATAGACCGCGTAACTATTCCCCTCAATGTAGTTGTCAAGTAGCAACAACGTCGAGCTCGCGCCAAGGAAAAATTCCGGAAAGGCAATGGCATGGTTCGACGTCGTCACAAGCTTACAGCCCGCCACCAGTATCTGGGATCCAGTGCCAAAATCACCCCTAAACTCCAAATCACCAGAATCCAGCATCGAAGAAGTCACGTTCACGTGCACTCGCACACCACTCCCCTTGATCGACAGGTCCATAAGGACGCAATGCAGCAGTGTGATGTTGAGTGTCTGCTGCGGTACCTCAAAATGTGACAGTTCCAGCACGATCGCGGCAGTGAAGGTCACGTTGACAAAGCACAGACCACGCACACCGGGATCAGGAACGTCCAAAGAGCTGATGCTGCCACCGTGCACGCAGCGGACCTCCGTGTCCTTCCCATCGGGGAGCGGGAGCGGCCCAAGGCCGTCCGGAACCGCAGCTGGCAGACACGTGTCACCGTAGCCGCCAGCAGCACACACACACTCACAGCCGCTGATGCTGCTCGTCCTCGCTGCAAAGCACACGGCGTCCACAGTGCACGCACCACAGTCCAACACCGTCACGGGTGCTCCAATGTTGAGCCCTTCTCGGTAATCCGTCACAGGAGAGCCCCTTATCTCGTTGCACATGCCGTAGATGATCGGGCGAGAGTCGGATGGTGGTAACCAGTTGCTTGTCATGTGTGCAATGGTCGACGAGTACGGGCCGTACGTGAAGTTGTTGTGTAGTATCGACCACACACTCCGATCGCGGAACGCCACGCCGTTCCCCGCTGACACGTACACAACGTAGGCGGTGCGGAACTC
>NW_911480.1:0-1150 GCF_000209065.1 Trypanosoma cruzi | reverse complement strand
ATGTCGTCCGCTCTGAAACACATTGCCACTCAGCACCACCGCGGAGTCGTTGCTGATCACCAGTCCATTCATCGCAACACACGACGGCCTCCTAATGTCCAAACCCGACCGAGGGACCAGCCACGTCAGTGTAAAGCGGTTCCCGCTGATCGTGATGTTCGTGTGCGGCGGAAACACACCCTCCGGGCTGAGCAGCGCGTCACTAAACGTGTTTCTGGTAACGAAGATGTTCAGCGACCCAACAGCGGCGTACGCGTTGCCCAACAGCAACAGCACGGCGCCGTCCCTCCACGTGCATTCATCAAACGTGACATTCGCCACGTCACCCGTCATCGCCCCAACCAGCACCTTCAGGCTCATGCCGCCCCCGCTGAACGTCACGTTGCGGTAGCACAGGCACGACAGCCCGCCGCCCACAGTCTGCGCAACCTCGGGGTACACCATGTCGCTGATGCACTCACCAACCGGCGGCGGTGGTGGCGGTGGCGGTGGCGGCGGCGGTGGCGGCGGCGGGCCAGCAGGCACAGGCGCCGGGACACACACATCGCCGTGCCCTCCAGCAGCGCACCGGCACTTGCAGTCAATGACAGCCGTCGTCAGAGGAGCAAAGCAGTCGCCCTCCTTCGTGCACTCCCCGCACGCAGCAGCCGTCGTCACGTTGGTGATGCCGTTCAGCGCCAGTTCTGCCGCCGTCGTCACCTCCCGTCCCGCGACCGTCAGGCACCCAGCAACGAACCGGTAGCCGGCGTCAGCCCGCTTCAGCAAGGATACCGACAACCCCGTCGAGCCCATCGTGCAGCCCGTCAGCGTCACCACACTGCTGCCGTCAATGATAAGAAAAGTGGATTCGGATTCGTGGAACATCGCACCCACACCCACGTCGTTGTAGCGCCAATCCAGCCAGCTTGAATAGTGAACGGTAAAAAAGCTTAGTGAATATATGGCGTTGGACACGGGGCCGCTGTTCCCCACCACGCGCAACACGCTGTGTTCCGACACGCTCAATTCTTGTTGCTGACACAGCAGGCTTGTCCCGGAGGACATTGTATTGTTGAGCAGCGCAAAAACAGAGTGGTCATTCACACTGAGGATATTCACGTAAAACATATGTGTGTACCCAGCGAAGCTGCAGTACTGCACATACAGCGAG
>NW_911479.1:0-1150 GCF_000209065.1 Trypanosoma cruzi | reverse complement strand
CAATTATGAATGGGTGGGAGTCAGAGACACTCTCTGTCAATATCTGTTTGCGTGTTCACACACTGGACACCAAACAAGCCTGAATTATCCGCTGCTTGGAGGAATTTCGCGAGCTCTTGCCCACGAGGGTGCTGCACTCGGCTGATCGTTTTCGAGCGGCTGCTGCATCACACGTTGTGGTCCAAATTTTTGTTTCCAATTATGAATGGTGGGAGTCAGAGACACTCTCTGTCAATATCTGTTTGCGTGTTCACACACTGGACACCAAACAACCCTGAACTATCCGCTGCTTGGAGGAATTTCGCGAGCTCTTGCCCACGAGGGTGCTGCACTCGGCTGATCGTTTTCGAGCGGCTGCTGCATCACACGTTGTGCTCCAAATTTTTGTTTCCAATTATGAATGGTGGGAGTCAGAGACACTCTCTGTCACTATCTGTTTGCGTGTTCACACACTGGACACCAAACAACCCTGAACTATCCGCTGCTTGGAGGAATTTCGCGAGCTCTTGCCCACGAGGGTGCTGCACTCGGCTGATCGTTTTCGAGCGGTCGCTGCATCACACGTTGTGGTCCAAATTTTTGTTTCCAATTATGAATGGTGAGAGTCAGAGGCACTCTCTGTCACTATCTGTTTGCGTGTTCGTGCACTGGACACCAAACAACCCTGAACTATCCGCTGCTTGGAGGAATTTCGCGAGCTCTTGCCCACGAGGGTGCTGCACTCGGCTGATCGTTTTCGAGCGGTCGCTGCATCACACGTTGTGGCCCAAATTTTTGTTTCCAATTATGAATGGTGGGAGTCAGAGGCACTCTCTGTCACTATCTGTTTGCGTGTTCACACACTGGACACCAAACAACCCTGAACTATCCGCTGCTTGGAGGAATTTCGCGAGCTCTTGCCCACGAGGGTGCTGCACTCGGCTGATCGTTTTCGAGCGGCTGCTGCATCACACGTTGTGGCCCAAATTTTTGTTTCCAATTATGAATGGTGGGAGTCAGAGACACACTCTGTCACTATCTGTTTGCGTGTTCATGCACTGGACACCAAACAACCCTGAACTATCCGCTGCTTGGAGGAATTTCGCGAGCTCTTGCCCACGAGGGTGCTGCACTCGGCTGATCGTTTTTGAGCGGCTGCTGCATCACACGT
>NW_911478.1:0-1150 GCF_000209065.1 Trypanosoma cruzi | reverse complement strand
CATGTTTAGGGTGCGCCGCCGCAGCGTGGATACCTCGATTCGTCGTCATATATCTCTCGTACGGGGCCGCAGCCGCAGCGTGAATACCTCGATTCGTCGTCATATATCTCTCGTACGGGGCCGTCGCCGCAGCGTGGATACATCGATTCGTTGTCATGTATCTCTCGTTCGGGGCGGACCGCCGCAACTTGGATAATTCGACACGTCGTCATGTATCTCTCGTCCGGGGCAGCCGCTGCAACTTGGATAATTCGACACGTCGTCATGTATCTCTCGTCCGGGGCCACCGCCCTACTCTTTTTTATTCCCTGCGGCGGCCAACCCCGGCAGTAAGGACAAAAAATAGGATCGCGTTTTTTTTTAATGCTTTTCCTGTTTGGGGGGGCGGATCTTTGTTTTCTATGATTGCCCTCCCCCCCTTTTTTTGTCTATTCCAGGTTGGTTTTAGGAGGCTTGATGTGCCTGCTGGGTGATCGCCGGCTTTTTTATTGGTGATTGCGTATTTTTGGCTTACCGGTGTGCCGCTCAGTGCCATTTTGTTTTACTTCTTTTCTGCTTATTGGGGCGTGTTGTTATTCGTCACGCGTCAGCACACACCGAGCAACATGTCAAAAAAACAAAACGCAGGCTTCTTCGCCCCTCGCGAGGGCCTCCGCAGCCACAATCCTGTGCGTGCGTGCATTCTCAGCGTTTTAGACACGGCATGTGTGTGCATGTGCTTGTGTGTTTGGCAGCGCCTATAATTGCAGAGCAGCTGTGCGCCACAAGAGAGTCAGAAGAAAGCAACGGCAGAGAGAGGCAGATAGAACACACGCACAAATTACTCATATCATCACACACAAACACACACACGCAGCCCGCGGAATGGGTGCTCTCAACCACAAAACAATGAAAAACAAAACAAAAAGCCGAAGCGTGGGACGACCAGCGCACACACTCTCATTGCTCCCGTAAAGCAAAACACACACACAGGGAGAGAGAGAGAGGTTGCCCACTCAATGCAATAAAAACAAAACAGAAACAGTTACGGTGCTCCGCCCATGCAGTCAGGCAGGACGGCAGCGGTGCGTGTCGTGCAAAAGAGAGCACCAACGGGCCTGCATGGGTATGCATGCAATATATACAATGGGCACATTATGTGTGTGCTTCG
>NW_911477.1:0-1150 GCF_000209065.1 Trypanosoma cruzi | reverse complement strand
GGGACGGTGGGTGCCGGCGGGTGGGTGGACATGCACGACGTGTGGGCAGTGGGCGAGGCGTCGTCTGTGGCGTCGCTGTCAGGGGTGACGCTGGGCGGCGGCGCCGTGTCGATTGCTCGCTGCGCTGCCACCGGCGCGACGCTTGCCGCCGGGCCGACGATCACGAGCGGCGCTGTGTCCGTCCAGTGCAACCGTGCCGGCGGCCGCGTGCTGCAGAGCGGCGGCGACTACCGCTTGGCCGGCCTGCCCTCCGTGAGCGTGGTGCCGTGCGACGGCTGTGCGGCCGCGCTGGCGTGCTTCGATGCGCTGACGGCGTCTTTCTCCGAGTGCGTGTGCAGCTGCCGTGCCGGCGGTGTGGGCGAGGCGTGCCTGCCGTTTGACATGCCGCCTGCGAGTTCCGGCGGTGGCGGTGCGCAGGACTGCGTGAGTGGCGTGACGCTGACGGAGTCCGTGACGGTTGGCGGTGGGCGTGCGACGGTGTGCTTCGACTCGGTGGTGTTCAGCGGACCGATCACTGTGGCGGTGGACCTGCACTTGATGGACGCGTTCGCTGACGCGCTGAACGTGACGCTGCGACACTGCGTGCTTGTGGGCGGCGCGCAGCTGCGGATTGGCGGCCTCAGCGAGATCACGGCTTATCTGGTGCCGCACGTCCTTGTCAACATGACGAATGTGACGTCGCTGGAGGGCACGATCGTGCTGCATGGCGCGATGCCGCTGAACTCGAGTGTGCTGCTGGCGAACTCGACGCTGCGCGCGACGGTTGGCGGGTCGCAGTACGTGCCAACGACTCCTGGCCACGAGAAATCCCGGTACGGCCCCGCGCTTGTTCTGGACGGCGTCCGGCTTCTGTCGACGTGGTTTGTCATGACGCGGTCGAAGCTGGTGTGTGGCGGGGGTTCGTGCGCTGCGATCCTTGTGGAGCGTGGCCTCGGTGTGAACCTGTCCAGCGTCTTCTACATGGACAACTGCGCTGTCAATTCGCAGATGCACGTGATGTACGCTCTTGCGTCGGGCCTGCGTGTCAGCGGCGGCTCCGTGTTCTCCATACAGAACAGCTCGTGGAGTGCTCCGAGCACCGAGTACTACAAAGGCGCGTGTGTGTTTGGGGACGTTGTGGAGGCTGGCGGCAGCGTGCTGCAGGTCTTCC
>NW_911476.1:0-1150 GCF_000209065.1 Trypanosoma cruzi | reverse complement strand
ACAGGATCGTTCTCTTGTGCCACGAGCATACGTGACCTCACCAGGGGTGTTAACCAAGGTGAGTCCCGCATCCGTGCACAGTTCTAAAAATTCTGCAGCAACCTCGCTTGGAGAAGTCTCCAAGAATGGCTCCCACTGTGGGTGATGCATGTTGAAATCCCCGCACAGCAGGAGCGGCGACGAGGCTGGAAGGCAGTTTACTAACCGCCTGAAGGATTGCGTTACTTGCGGTGGTGGTCTCATATAGGCACTCGCTACAATAAGATCACGGTTCTGGTCCAGAGCAACCTGGACCACCACCACTTCAAGGCTGGTGTCGTGCTGGGGGATGGTGAGAGGTATACGCTTGGAGCGGAGATTTTTCCGCACCAGCACCGCCACACCGCCTCCCTTGCCGATGCGCGACTGTGCATAGAGCACATAATCTCCAGTGTGCATGCTGGCGATCTGCTCTGACGACTTCCAAGTCTCCTGAATGGCTATTATGTCTGCTCCTTGCGCCATTAATGTTGCGAGTTTTGACGGCGTGAGGCAAGAAACGTTCATCTGGAGTACTGCTATGGGGCCTGGGTTCTGCTCAATGTCTCCGCTTAGCAGTAGCTTTTGTCGTTGCGCGTCACATACGGCACGCAAACGGTATGTATAGCGCTGATAAGCGCCGATGGAATTCAGCAGCGGATAGAAATACCGCTCCGCGGGCAGCCATGTAAATGGCTCCATCTGGTGCCCTTCCGACCCGTTTGTGCGGCGCCTCCTGCCTCTCCGCGGGCAGCGGATGGGCAGCAGGCGCTTAGCTTCCTCTCTAGCAAAGAGTACTAGACCCTGGCACCACGTTGAGGTGGCCGGCTGAGCCAGGGGACGAGTTAAATCATATATGGCTTCATTGTCAAGCATCGCCGCAACATCGGTGTGTTCAAGCAGTGAGTGCGTCGAGAGCACCGAGTTATAGGGCTCCACCACAGCCGTTGACACCTGTGGGGATGGGTACACCGTGTAGCCCAGTTTGGACTTCTTTCCGTAGTCCACAGAGAGGCGTTCCAGCAGCAGTGCACCAAGGCCAGAGCCCGTGCCACCGCCCACGGCGTGATACACAAGAAAGCCCTGCAGAACCCGTGCAGTTGTCCGCAAGCTTTGCGGATGCGGTCAAGGC
>NW_911475.1:0-1150 GCF_000209065.1 Trypanosoma cruzi | reverse complement strand
TTTTTTTTTTTTGTTTGATTGAAGTGATTGTTTTACAGTCGTCTGTGTGGTTTTTTAATTACTTTTTTTTTTTTAGTTTTATTTTTGTTTGGCAGGTCAATTTTAAGTTTTGTATGGATTTAAATGAAATGCGAGGGCCCGGCGTATACGCAGGTGCACAATGGGATGATTCCGCCCGAAAATGTGCGCCCGGCGTATTCATGCCGAATCCAGCGTATGTTGCCATGATTCCACCTCCACCCGTGCGGGATTGGAGGTACGGCCTCTGCCACTGTTGCGCGGACTGCTCGCCGTGCTTGGAGTCCTGGTGCTGTTACTACTGCCAGCTTTCTCGACAGTACAATGTGTACTGCGACAACGGCAAACCAGAAATAAATTGGCTGGTGGCCCTTGGCTCATTTCTCGGGGATTATTGTTGCTTCGGTCTTGTTTCCGCTGTGCTGCAGTTTATGGTCCGCAACAAACTTCGCCGCGATTTCAACATCCAAGGATCGGATTGCGGTGACGGCTGCGTCGTTGTTTGCTGCTCTCAATGCGGTCTGCAACAGGTGTTGATGGAGTTGACGGAGCTGGGCAGGTTCCCCGGTGCGTGCTGCTACGATGCCCCTCCCCCTGTTGTACCGATGCAATGAGTGTCCGCAGTTGTTCCATGCCGTTCAACGGAGTGGGGCGAAATGACTTTGGTACTCTGAGAAAATAAAATAAAATAAAAAATATCAAAAAAAAAAAAAAAAAAAAAATAAGAAGGCATACAAGCAGTTAAACGCAATTACAAACAAGCAAACAGCTTATATATATATATATTCTCTTGGGAAATTTACTGCAGGGTCCGTGGAAGTGTGGCGGAAATACCTCAAGAGAGCAGAGAAAAAAAAAAAGAAAAAAGAAAAAGGAAGGATGGGATTTCTTTCAATGTTTCCCCTTGGGCTCTTTTTACTCTTTCATTTTTCTCTATTCTTTTTTTTTTTCTTGTTTTTGTTTTTTCTTTTTTCCAAATATCATTTTTTTTTTTTTTTCTTTTGTCTTGTCTGCATGAATGAATGCCCCGGGTTTTTGCCTTTTTTTTTTTTTTTTTCCCTCTATCTATCTGTCTATGTAAATATAAAAATATATATGATTGGAACCGTAAAACTTCAGTGTATGCGGACAG
>NW_911474.1:0-1150 GCF_000209065.1 Trypanosoma cruzi | reverse complement strand
ACGCTACAAAAGAAGCATCCAAATCCACTGCAATGTGCATCTTGTGCGTGCATGTGGTTGTGTGTGCCTGCAGACACACGAGGCAAAGAAGCAAAAGCAGGAGCAGAGCATGTGAAGGGACGCACAAAAACAGTACAGCAGAGGTGCACGGCAGAAATAAAGAGAAAAATGCTGCTCAAGCTCATGATATTGCACCGCAAACCAAGCGGCGGCAATTCATAAAAAAGTTATTAAAATCAAAAAAAAAACTCATCTTCACCTTCCACACCTCACACATTGGAAAAAAAAAAAATTTGATAAAAAAAAGAAAAAAATTTTTTGAAAAAAGTCCTCCTCTATTACGGCTACACACAAATAATTAAAAAAGAAAAGAAAATGAAGACCCACACAAAAAAAAAAAAAAAAATTTCACCTGGTTACTGTGTGCGCCCACCAAACTTTTTATATATTTTGCCCGCAAATTAAAAATTAAATATTTAAATGTCTTTCAGCCGTCCGACCCTCCATGTGTGTCCGCACACCGTTTATATTTCATGGGGTCATCTGCGTGTTGCTGCTCCCCTCAGCCCTCTCATCGGCGTGTGAGTGCGGCCCGCAGAGCTCAGTCACTCGTGTGTGTGGGGGCTGAGAGAAGCACGCAGAAATGACGGGAGTCGCGTCACTCCATCGGGAGAGTGAGCGCAAAAAAAGAAAAAAAAATCATCAGGGGGGAGAGAAATGCTCACGAGGCCGACACCGAAGGGTGCGCCAGCGCAAAAAAAAAAAAAAAAAAACACACGCAGTGAGAAAGTCAAAGAGAGCAAGCAAAATTCCTTTTTTAAAGCGGCAGGGTGTGGCTGTGTGTGTGGCGCTGCGGGTGTCTGCCCGCCCTGGCCGCATAAAAACAAAACAAGAGGGAAAGAAATGTGTGCTCCGCCCCTCAGCGCGCCGTTCGTCGCGGCCCCTCCTCATGCGTGCAGCAGGCGAGGCGCACAGGGCCGTCGTCATGAGCGTGTCGGTGGGTGTGCGAGTGGAGCAGTTGGGCGGGAAACACACGGCACCCCTCACAGGAAGAGTGCAGCAAGAAACAATTGAAAAAAGTAAAAAAAAGAAAAAATCACTTCCTTAGTAATTGCCCCAAAAGCAAAAAATAGAGGGGATGGGGGATGAA
>NW_911473.1:0-1150 GCF_000209065.1 Trypanosoma cruzi | reverse complement strand
ACTCCTGAATCAATGGATGTGAAGTACTTTTATTCTGTGTCTTGGGAATTGGACACGGAGAAAATTGAGTTTGTGGCGACACGATGGGATGTGTACGCCCGTGCTGGGCATCCGGCATCAAAGAGGGGTCACTTGATGGCGATTATGAATTCCCTTGCGTTACTCAGTTTTTTGGGAATAATTGTCATGGTTATTCTGACGCGGACTGTTCGTAAGGACTTTCTGAGCTACGCGGATGCCGACTTGGCTGAAGAGAATTCGGAGGAAAGCGGGTGGAAGCTTGTGCGTGGAGATGTGTTTCGCGCTCCCCCAAACGCTTTGCTCTTCACCTCGCTTGTTGCTACCGGCTGCCAGGTGGTTTTTATGGCCGGCGTTGTGGTTATTGCAGCAGTTTTGGGCGTTGTGCATCCATAGATTTGCCCTCGCAGCGTCTTGGGTTAATCCTGGCAATTGTTTTTACTTGTTTTGGTATGCTGATGATTACGTTCTCCTTTGGCTACATGATATCGCACTACAAGATTATATTTCACCCACCTGTTGTTGTGGGAGCGGGAAAGGGGCGACACAGGCTTTTTTTGGAACACACAGAGGAGGAGTTCAGTTAGCGGAAACCGCCTTCACAGTGGTCGCACTTCCTTCCATGCGTAGACGACGAGAGAGGATATTTGGGAATGGCCCGCCCTGTGGATTGATGCGGCTTTCTGTTGTGCCAGTTTAATTTTTTTTTTTTTTTTTTTGCCGTCACTCACCCTTTTTGCTCGATGGCCGTCGATTTCATCTTTTTGTATTTGCCACACGCGCAATTTTTTTTTATTCCACCCCACCGACCGCGCCGCTTCTCGCGTGCGTGCGCCGCGTCGTTTTTGATAAACGTCGGTCAGAAGTGGGTGTCTCTTGTGAGCAAAAGGATGCGCTTTTCTTTTTTTTTTTTGCGTTTGTTTTCTCAGTTCTCTATTTGGTGCATGTGTGTTTATGTGGGATCTCACCCGCCCCCGAGAGGGAAATGAGTGACTGCGGGTGCAGCCATTGTCCACCAAGTAAAAACGAGTGAAAATGGTGAAAAAATGGAGGAGAAACAAATAAGGGAGTGTTTGCGAGGGGCAGCTTTGCATAGAGCGCCCCCCTGTCTGAGTGCACCTCCACGCGGTGG
>NW_911472.1:0-1149 GCF_000209065.1 Trypanosoma cruzi | reverse complement strand
GTGGAGAGTATTGCTGCTTCGTGCGGCGCTGATCCGGACATCTTGCATGAACGCAATTCCACGGCATTGCTGAAGGAGGGTGACGGGGTCGTTTTTCTGCCGTTCCAAAATACAAACGATCACGCCTTGGCGTGTTGTTGCAGCACCCCCTTTACTCGCTGCGTGTTGTTTGCTGTCAGTTTGTTTGCTGTGTCAGACTGAGGCGAGAATGGATGTAGGTGCTGGTTTGCGTCTTCCACGGCTGCCGCCTGTGTGCTCACACTCTCTGCTTGTGACAGTCGCATCCAAACGTTCACGAGGCGGAGTCAGCAGAGGCGGCATGTGCGCAAGGACCATTGCAATTTGAGCCCTGTTTTTGTGATAATCGTGGCGGTCTCTCTTTTTTTTTGTTTGTTTTGTTTTTTTTTTCTTTGAATAGAGACGCGCGGGCATGGCAAGAGGAAACCCGTCAGGAAACTGTTACAGCTATCGCTTTTCTCTCTCTCTTTCTATCCCTCTCTTCCCCTCTCTAGCTGCAGCTCTGTGTGTTTCCCTTTCTTCCCTTCTTTGTTCTCCACACCTCCCTATTGCTGCTGGCTTCCCTCGTGTTTTTATCCGCAGCGCGCGGTGCCGAGACAAGAAGTCCCGATTCCCCCGCGCGACGGCGAAAAGGCAGGGAAAGAGCACGGAGCAAACAGAGCGTAGAGGCACGCCGCAGAAGCGCATAGCATTACTTAGCGAGGGGTGGGGAACATCCTGGCACTGGTGTCAATGATAAATATACCTGCTTCTGATCAGCCGCCAGGGCAAACTGCGCCTGGCAAAGTGGTATGTTGCATATCCCAAAAAGGAAAAGGCCAAACTTGTGCGTGAGGCGTGTCAACTTGCTTTGGGTCGGTCGGTGCGCTTTTCCAATGTGGTTGAGCACAGGGGCAGCAAGTACATTTGTCGTCGTTATGCCTCCCTTTATTTTGTTGCTTCCATCGACAAAGACGATAACGAGCTGATCGTACTGGAAGTCATCCACCATTTTGTGGAGGTATTGGACCGCTACTTTGGCAATGTCTGCGAGCTCGATCTCATCTTCAACTTTCATCGAGCCTATTTTGTGCTGGACGAGGTGATATTGGGCGGTGAGTTAGAGGACAGCAGTAAGCGTACAATTCTAAA
>NW_911471.1:0-1149 GCF_000209065.1 Trypanosoma cruzi | reverse complement strand
GGGTGTTTTTTTGAGGTATTATCGCCGCAGGTTCTTAAAGTACATGGGTGGAATGTGCGCGACGCTTGCGAGGGACGTGGCGGAGAAGTTTGTGTCGTACAAGCCGTTGCAGCGTCTGGTGCGTTTGCCGTACAGCAAGGAGAGGGAACCGGAGTTTCTGAGCCTGAACATGGATCACGAGGATGTGATGGTTGGTCGTGTTCTGCACGAGATGCGGTACAAGGACGTGGTCTTCTTTTCTGAAAGGCCATGCCGCTTTCATGACGTGCACGGTGGCTTTGGGGCAAGGAATGTCACTGAGAGTTCTGTTGTTGTGCACCATGTTTGGGAGACTGACTACGAAACATTGATGCAGCGCTTTGGGAATGACACTTCTCCTGCGCCCAAGAGTTTCAGATGTAGCAAAGGATGGTACAATTTTGATTGTTAGAAGTAACGATTATTTTGATCTTTGTTTGTGGAAGCGTGTGAAATGAGTTGTTGTGAGGGTACTGGCTGCCCATAGTAATGTATATCCTGATAGGACGAAGATGTTCTGTGCGTTTTTTACTTTATCCTTGGTTGGCCGCGATTCTAGGAATCGGGGAACCGAAAACCACCAGACGTACTTTAGTTGTTGTTTTTTATTTTGTTTTTCCGTCTTTTTTTTTGCTTCTTGGTTGGCGGCGGTGCCATGTGTGGGGTGTGCCTCTCTGGACAGGTGATTGAGTCCGCATGCAGAGCCGTGCGCGTTTGTTTTTGTTTTTGTGACGCTGTGGGGCTGCCGGAATGTTTGGTGTCACGGTTGTGTGTGTGCCGTGCTTTCGGTGTCTGCTCCCCTTTTTTCCATTGTGGCTGGGCAATACACCGCACTCACAATCGTCGCTGCACCGCGCCCCGTTGCCCATCTCCCCGTTTTTTCTCTCCCACAAGGACGCAATAAGGATGCAATTCTCAGACAAATGGATGGCCTCGGTTGCCGGTGTCTGGTTTCTCCTGGTGCTGTTTGCAGTTTCTCGCATTCAAGAGATCGAAACCAACGTTGGTGCCTACTTGGAGGATGACTTCACCGCCAACTCTTCCCAGCAGCCCCAGTTACTCCCCCGTACCACTGACGGGGAGGCACTGCGATACGTTCCCCGCGATGTCGGGACGCGTGAAGAAGCGAGA
>NW_911470.1:0-1149 GCF_000209065.1 Trypanosoma cruzi | reverse complement strand
TTTCTTGAAATTTGTGTGTCGTGGGTGCACCTCCCTCCGTGGAGTTTTTGGCTGCCGTCACGCAAGAGAGCAGCGCCGCCTGCGTTGTGGCTGTTTGGTTGTCTTGGGGGCGGTGCCTGGTCCTTCAGCTGCTGTTGTTTTTCCTCCTCGCTCTTTCTGTGAACTGAATGAAAAGGTGTGGCGTGACTGCGGGCCGCCGAAGTGATTTTCGCCTCCAGTGCGTGCTTTTGCGTTGCTCACGCAATCATCGAAGCGGCGTTCGGCCGTCCCATGGCTGCACCTGTGTATGGGCACTGCTGCCGCCGTGTTGCTGGCGGCTCACCGGCGGCTGTGCGGCGCTGGCGCATAGGTGTGATCCCCCGGATGCAGTGAGGACGGGAACCGATGGTTGGGCTGAGCAAGTGCTGTGTGGTGTCCGTGGGATGTATATGCAGAGAGGGCCGGACAATGGCGGCTGGGTGCTCCTCTTGTCGCATGTGGCTTGCGCGGCATTGATTTCTGTCGTCACTGTGGTGTCTCGCATTCGCACGTGAGATTGTTTGATTATTTAGATGGTGGGAGCGGGGGCGTGCCGTCACGGCTACATATTATAGTCCCAGGAGCCGTTTTTTTGCTGTTGAGGCGTGGCGTTTGAGCGTCGACTCTTTATGGCGGTTGGGCGACAGGACGATTTCTTCATCTGGGTGGTGGTGGCAGTGCTTCGGGAGTTTTTTGGATTCCGCTGTTTTGTGCGGCGCGCTCTTTGTGTGGGGTGTTGCTGGTGTGGGGCAGAGTTTTCCAACCGTCACCGGCGGTGTTCGGTGGGACGCACCGCTGTTTTCCTCTTTTTCCCTTTTTTGCATTTTGTTTCTGACGTGAGGGTCGGTAGAAGTGCCGTGAATTTTGCCGGCCATTGGCACGAACGTGGCCGGCGATGATGGTGGGAGCTGACAGGGCCGCTGAAGTTTACTTCGGTGCACGGTGTTCGAAAGCCTCGTACATGGCCGGGGCCGCATCGCTTTTGATTTTTGTTCTGTGCGTGCCGCTGAGCGTCAGGGCTGCGGGGTCTGTGAGGACCACTGTGCCTGCGCTGGAATTGTTTCGCGTCGTGTTCTCTGGCTCCGACTGGCAGTACGTGTACGAGACAGTTGCTCAGCACCATGACACTTC
>NW_911469.1:0-1149 GCF_000209065.1 Trypanosoma cruzi | reverse complement strand
TCTTGTCGTTCTCGCCTTGCCCTTTCCTCTGCCCCCCGCCTCGCTCCTCTCAGAAAATAAGAGTAGGGTGCGTTTACTTGTGCCCTCGCAACAGAAGTGACCGTACCCTTCCTTCAATGTCACTCCATTTCCTGAGTGTGACAATATTTTGTAAGCTTACATAAAGCCTTAAATATTATTTACCAATCATCATGGTCTTGTCTCGGCTCTTGGTATGGCGGCGATGCCTTTATTGTGCTCAATAACACTTCGTCGTGGAGAAAATTCGTGAGGCAATTAAAGGCTCCTTCATATAGACGTTCTCATTGGATTCCTCAACGCCCTGCCGCCAAAATAATTCCGAAGAAAACCATTCAGCCACATTCTGGCGATGCGCTCCTTTCCCTCCAGCAGCACTTTATCCAGCCGACCGTCAAGAGTCCAATTTGGTCGCCGCCTTTCCTCCACTCCTCTGCAAGTTGCAGCGTCGGAACCATCACCGCAGCCGCTGCAACGCGCCATCACAGCACCCGTGCGATGAAGCATCCCACTCGCACCGCCCAACCGCGGCCTGCAGGTGCCGCTGGCTCCAAAGGACAGTCGCGAATTTTTTGTCCCGCAGTCCCAATGGCGTTGGGCGGGGCGCTCGCACGGCTCGGTGGTCGGTGCGCCACGCAGCCGCACTGCAACGCCTGTCGGCAAAACAGTCAAGGCACACCGCCTCCGCAGCAACACGACGTGCAATCGGCAACAACACCGCCACATTATCGCCCATTTGTATTTTATGATTCACGTTGTCTGTCCGTTTGCCCCATCCCTGACACCAAAAAAAAATAGTTGCTCACCTTCGCAGAGGGTGAAGTAAAAATCACAAAAAGGAGGCACGATCCCACCGTCACGGCGCAGGCCAACACTCCCCTCCACCCACCGCCATTGCCGCACAGGAGACCGCAGTCACATCGCAGAGTCAGCACCACAATGTGCACCGCACCACCGTGCAGTGAACAATGGGCGGGACGCAGCCATGCATCGCCCCGCTACATTTTCCCACCCCTCAAGTCTTGCGTGCCCGCACAAAGTAGCAAAAGAATCAGAGTGCACACAAACCCAATCAACCCCCTCACTCGCTGAAGCACATTATTCGCATGGAGTGGCATCCAAGCACACAGC
>NW_911468.1:0-1149 GCF_000209065.1 Trypanosoma cruzi | reverse complement strand
TGGAGAAATATGCGGCGCCAAAGCGTTGGCCAGAAGCTGTTGGGGGATGTTGTGGTGATCTGTGGCAGGACTGCCTATCGGGACGCGGAGCAGGTGCGGCGTTTGCTGCATGAGCAAATGCGTGAGAAGAAGGAGTACAAGGACGCAGCGCTTGCTGCCGCCATCCCGCGTGTCCACCTGCTGTCTCTGACACCACACCACTTCCCTGTGTCGGAGGCGCTGGGAAATGCTGGTGTTTGCGTGGAGGAGCGGATGAGACGCTTCCTGGCCGGAGAGGAGGAGAGGTATGCCGGCAAGGCTCCCGCCGCTGTCCCTGCAGCCGCAAAAATTCGTGCTCACCTGTAGTCCGTTGCCGCACGTTGCAATGATGCAGCGACACAGGGGCTAGGAGGGCTCCTATTCCCCCCTCCCCCCCTCTAAGCTAAACTGCTAAGATTCTAATTAAAATTTAAGGCAGGTGGATCGTCTTGTTTTATTTGTTTAAGAATGTAAGGCGGAGTAGTGCTTTATGCACAGGAAGAGGGTTTGGAATAAAACGACTTCTTTTTTTTTCTAATATTTGACGGCCGTCCTTCGTCCAGGCGTGTCGCATTCAGCGTGTGTGTGTGTGTGTGTTTCCGAGGCGTGTCTCCCTAGGCCCTTCTTTGCCGCATTTACACGCGTATGGCGTCGTACTTGGCCCCTTCTTGTTTTTTTTTCGTTTTTGCCTGTAATCAACTCTTCTTGCCTTCTTGCCTTCTTGACGTGCCTGTGGCGAGGGTTCATAGCAACACGAAAATCAGCGGAAGCAACAATAATAAAACGAAATTAATTGTTTGATAATTGATTTTAGATGTCCTCATCGATGAAGCGCCATTCTTGGGAGAGCGTGCTCACGTGCTGTGACTCTTTTAAAGGGACACTTACCGCGTGCAACGCTGGCCTTGCCCTTGAGCGGGCGTTCCGCTGTGTTGAGAAGGGCGGCTCTGCCCGGGCGGAGGTGGTGCACTGCCCCATGTCGGATGGTGGCGCCGGCCTGCTGGACAGCCTGTTCTTTCCGTCCCACTCGGCCTTGTCGTCGCCGTACATCTTCACCCGAGTGGATGTGCCGACTGCCGGCACCACCGACTCCTGCGATTCGGCGCCGGCGCCGCTTGTCTCGGCCCCCTG
>NW_911467.1:0-1149 GCF_000209065.1 Trypanosoma cruzi | reverse complement strand
GTGTTGTGTTTGCGACGAGCCTGCCGCACTGGAACGACGAAAGCTCAACGTCGGAGACCGCCAAGAAGTTTGTCATTGCTGTGCCGGAGAAAAAACGGACGCCTCTGGCAATGATGGGCTTTGCTGCCACGAGGCTGATGCATCAGGTTTTCTTGCGGATGGACCGTATCAGCGCTGAGCTCCTGGCTGACTTCATTTACACGAACGTCGAGGGCGCCGTGGACGACATGCTGTACGGGCCTTTCATTGATGGCAGGGCATGCCCTGTTACTGAGAGCGGTGCTGAGTGCGGCAGGAACTACGGTGCGACGCAAATTTCTGTGTGGCCGCTTGCCCGTGCGCTGAACCCCGCTGTGCCGGTGCTGTCCCATGCCGTGACGCCGTCGATGGAGTACCGGAGGCCCGTTGCGAGAGGACTGACGGCGCGGCAGCTGATTGGCGTCATTGTCGGCAGCGTTGCTGCTGCCCTGCTGCTTATTGCCTTGATTCTGTTTCTGCTGCACTTCTGCCGCGACTCACGTGACAACGCTAACGCACCGAAGGAGCGGACAGACCCCGTGACGCTTGTGTTCACTGACATCGAGAGCAGCACAGCGCTGTGGGCTGCGTGCCCCGAGGTGATGCCCGATGCCGTGGCGACGCACCACCGGCTGATCCGCTCGCTGATCACGAAGTACCGCTGCTACGAGGTGAAGACGATCGGAGACTCGTTCATGATTGCGTGCAAGAGTGTGTTCGCCGCCGTGCAGCTTGTGCGGGAGCTGCAGCAGGTTTTCCTGCAGCACGACTGGGGGACGAGCGTGATCGACGACGCGTACCACAAGTTCGAGGAGGGCCGTGCTGGGGAGGACGAGGAGTACGTGCCGCCGACCGCGCGCCTGGACGATGCTGTGTACCGGCAGTGCTGGAACGGCCTGCGCGTGCGAGTCGGTGTGCACACCGGGCTGTGCGAGATTCGGCGCGACGAGGTTACGAAGGGATACGACTACTACGGCGGGACGTCGAACATGGCTGCGCGCACGGAGAGCGTCGGGAACGGCGGGCAGGTGCTGCTGACGCGTGCAGCGTACTTTGCGCTGAGCGCGGCTGAGCGTGAGCAGGTGGAGGTAAATGCGCTTGGCGGCGTGGCACTGCGTGGTGTGCCGGAGC
>NW_911466.1:0-1149 GCF_000209065.1 Trypanosoma cruzi | reverse complement strand
CCTTTTTGTGGACACCTTGTGCTATACGCCAAAGGTGCCGCCTCCGTGTTTCTTCCGAGGGAGGACGGAGCTCCAACGGCGGTCCGATGCCCACTGAATCCCATGGCACGGCGCAGTGCCTCTGTTTTCTCCCGCCGCTGAGATATGCCTTCTTTGTCCAGGATGGTCTTGAGTGGGTTTGCCCCGACGTCCCTCGTCGGACGGGTGTAACTAAGCTCGTGTACGGTGAACTGGCTCTGCGGTGGCGCAACGATGTCGCCGTGGTAGAAAAGAAGCTGCACGGGTGCTTCGGCGCAAAAACAGCCAGGGGGCTTAGCTGCAAGAAGTTCCTCGTCGTTATTGGTGCCCCTGTATGACGCTAAATATGTCGTCTGGCCTTCTAGCGGCTCCTTCGCGGGGTCCTTCAGGCCAAATGACATTCGCTCCTCCTGCCAGTTCCCAAGCAGCGTGGCACAGTGGTACTCAGACTTGTGTCCGCTGGGGCCAATGAGGCGAATGCGCAGGCGAGCGTTCGGGGGCATCCTATGTGCAACTGTGTGCGGCGGAGAAGCCACTTCCCCTTCGACTGCAAGTAGTATGCTCGCCGGCAGAGGAAGAGCAAACAAGTTATATCCACACTGCATGAGAGGCAAAACTACACACACACGCAAACAAAAATAACAACAAAAACCAAAAGGCTCCGAGTAAAAAAAGTACAGGAGAATGCGTGCACATCCCTCATTGCCAAAATTGGTTGTAAAGACCTGATGGGCCTCCCTGCTACCTGTGCGCTGCTCCAAGGGTCCTCTCACCACTGTACGTCGATGCACAGCAATGTGTGAATCCGCGCGTGTGCAGCATCGAAACGGTACGAAGCCCCACCATCCAGCCACTCCACCACGCCGTCAAATGCGCCCTCATCCCCTCTGCCGTTGGTGGCGGATTGTTTGGTCTTCGCAAGACTGAAACGGTCCAAGTCGCCACCAACGCTGTCAAACAGCCTCAAATCCTCTTCCGTGGCTACGACCCTGTTAAAGAGTTGGTGCCCGGGGCGACGTTCCACCCGACAGAGCGCCACCCTGTGTTTCCCGCGTGCCCCGTCAATTCTACCAAATGGCAGTGCGACCCGCAGTGAGCTTGAAAAGAACAGAGGCCGCCGCCGACCTGTCG
>NW_911465.1:0-1149 GCF_000209065.1 Trypanosoma cruzi | reverse complement strand
TCTATTTTTCCCCTTTGTTTTGGCTTCAAAATCGATAGTAGCCCTCAAATGTGTATATAGAAGAACGAATGTAATCGCATAACAGCTATTCCTCTATCTTAAAATGAATCCAAACATACTCCCCTTATTAAAAAAGAATCAAACCATACGGATGAATCTGGACACATGAATAAATATGTTGATGTTGACAGTAAACACGTGGTCTGGGAGATTTGCTTAACTCCAGTGCAGGTCCAAAGCTCGCCTTCGGATGTTGTTAGCGTGCCAGTTGATTTGATCCTGTAATCAACAAGAAATAGAAGCAAAGAAACCGTGGTTAAGTCTATAAATGATAGCCGATCGGCTAGGTGCCGATGACATATCATTTATCTTTGAGCGGATGTCATCTGTGTATCGATCGGCAGTCATGAATAAGTAAAGAAGAACTAAATCTACTCGATCGGCTGTAGATATTAACGATATATACTCCTTATATCGATGTATACTTAAATCAAGTGATTGGGATAGATCGGTCACCATGCCGAGACAGTATAAATCACTTAGATCGAAATATATATCAATAACAGGACTATATATGTTTGTAGCATAGCCGATCAGATAGATCTAGCATGTATCGGTTAATACTCCGATACTACTCTATATCAAGATATTAAAGCAAGTATAATATATCGAGCAAAAGCCTAACATTCTTAGACACAGCAATATCTTAATATAAAGGGCAGATTTAACATATCATTGAAGCATATAGAACAAATATAGTTAAATCAGATACGATCGGCTGAAACTCCGATGCTATTCTAATCGGCAACTAGAAGGCAGGCTAGAGATCGATATTCTAAGCACGACTCAATAGGTCAAACTCAACTGATACAGCATTAAGTATGAAAAGAAGAACGATATCTAGACAATCAAGCCGCTAGAAGTTTCATAGAATGGTAGATATCTCATATAATCTAGATCAACATCAAGATCTAACCTAATCGGCGGCCCTCTACATACAGATATTAGCCGATAGTAGATTAGGTGGCGATATTGCTAGAGATTATGTAAGATATATGATAACTCGACGAATTATATAAACAAGATTAGAGTATCATAAAGATAGAAGCACTAATCCTAAAACACAATCCGTCATAACGAGTTTTACCT
>NW_911464.1:0-1149 GCF_000209065.1 Trypanosoma cruzi | reverse complement strand
CTACCTCAATAGCAAGCGGCTTGTGGAGAACGAGAAGGGGCCTCGCAGCCGCCGAGCGATCCGCCTGCGTGATGACGTCTTTTTCCACCGCCGCATTCAATTCCGTGAGGAGATAAACAAGTGCATTGAGAACGAAATTCGCTATTTCCCCGAAAATGTGAAGAGGTATGTGTTTTTTAAAAACAGTTCGCCAACAGCGACGGGGAATGGGTTCCAAGGGATGCGTAAGGCTCCCGGTTGGGTCCAGCGACGCATCTTGCAAATTGTGGAGGACGAAATCCTGAAATTGAAGAATCGGGGTCATCTTGTGGAGCTGATTGAGAGCACAGGCACGGTGCCGCCAACCAAGGAGGAGTGGGCACGGTACACCGACAAAAAGGGGCGGATAAATATCAACTTGTACCATCATTTTTTTGTGGAGAAACACCTCCGTTGCTTCTGCGTGGGAAAGAAGTGTACTGAAAAGCACAGATTACTTCAGGCATTCCTGATTTTGAATAGAAATAACTTTGACGTATGCCCTCCGTTGTTTACATGGTCACTGCGTCAAGGGCCTGTTCGTGACGAAGAACTTGTGGAGCGCGGCTCGCAAAAGGAAGTGCGTGACATTATAGCCGAATTGGTGCAGTTCCAGCGCTCAAGCGTCATGCGGGCGTTTGAAAAGTTGTCACCGAGGGAGAAGGAGGCGTTGCTGATGCAGGCGGAGGGTAAAAGAGAGGAACTTCGCCGTGAATACGAACAGGAACGGCTCTTTGGGTCCAAGTTGATGTGTGGTGTGGCTTCACTAAAGGAGGTTCGATCCATGACGAGCCCGGCCATCAGCTATTACAACCAGGAGTATTACAAGTATGTCATTCGGTGCGGGGGCTCTGTTGAGGCAACGCTGAGGCAATCAAAGGACGAGGTGCCAAGTTGGTTTGCACTTCCGAAGGAGACAAAGATGAAGTACTACTGCTTTGAGCGATCCAGTGAAATGCATCCTATTAGCGGGGCGCATCTCTACTTCCGCTACTGTTCTCGAGATTACGGTTTGTCCCGTGAGGATTCGGTGGGAAAGTGGTCGATGCTGTCGGAGCTGCAAAAGGCGACACTTAACTTTTGTTTCTACTCGCCAAATATCTGCACCACGTCGGTCTTCATCGGCCTCCG
>NW_911463.1:0-1149 GCF_000209065.1 Trypanosoma cruzi | reverse complement strand
GCCAAGATGCATGAAGGGGCATGCAAAAAATAAAATAAACAGCACCGCGTATTACGGACAAGCAAACCTCTAGATTCACAAAGGGTCTTGCTATATCAAATTAGTGCCTCTCTCTCCCAACCCAAAGAGTTTCTGCCACTTAAAATAAATGGGTAGGAAGCACAGCGCACAAAAAATAAACAGTATATGTGACACTCCGTAACCCCAAGAAACTACTTAAAAAGCCCCAAAAAGTATTTACTGAAAAAATAAGAAAAGCGGCCTGTATGCACACCCAGTTACTTCAGGTGGTCCTCAACTTTAATGGGAAGAACACTGCCACCGCAATTGGGGTCCTCCTTGGTGGTCAAAGCAGAACACGGTGTGCCAAAGACATCATTGCAGTTCTTGTGCACCGTGTCCCCGTCATTGTCGTACCATACCTCATTGGGAGGTGTAAATACCCAACGAACATGGGGGGAACGTGGGGCACAGGATCCCGCTTATGCGTCACGCGGTACGACTCATGGCCGCCGCGGCAAAACGATGCAAGAAGCCAGTTGGCGAATGCCTCGTTTCCCACGCGCGGCTGCCCAAACGTGTACAGCAAAACCTTCAGTGCACTGGGGAACAACGAATTCTGCGACATCAAATTGGCAGCAGCGAGTGTAGCCATGGCGCCGCCAAGGCTGTGTCCAGTGATGAGAATTCCCTCGATTCCTTTCCCCGCAACAAGTTCCTGTAGGTACCCCCACATCTCCGCCCACAATGACTCCAATTCGCAATTGAAGCCGGCGTGAACAAGACACCCAACGCAGTCGTTGTTCCTGTAGGGAACGCGAATATAATCCAGATTGTTTATCCAATTAGTAACATCCACTGTCCAGCGAAAACTTACCACAATCATGCTCTCGTTGACGCCCACAAACGCCTGCGTGCTGTGCGTGGCATTCGTAAATACACGCACCCTTTGCATTCCCGGGTTCCTGGCGCAGGAGGCACAAGTCCAGCTGAAAATGGCTTCGGCCTTGCAGTACGCTGCCTTCGCATGGTACAGTGCCGTCGTTGCCAACTCCACCGAGTAGTCGGCGCGGACATCCTCCCCGCAGAGAAGGATGAGGAGGACGACCACGACAGTCATGGTGCGGCGGCGGCGCATTGCTTCGGTTG
>NW_911462.1:0-1149 GCF_000209065.1 Trypanosoma cruzi | reverse complement strand
TCGGCGGTCAAGTCTGCGCGTCCTTTTTGTTTGCATTCAAGCGATGAATTGTAAAGATTTGAGTGGGAGTTGAGTCATCTTTATCGCCGGACCCGGCTCGCATGCGATTTTCTAGCTTTTTAAGAAGAATCTGCTGCGGCATTGGTACTTCCTCCATACCCGTCTCACTCATCTCACCATCCTCCCCCACAGACGGAGATGCAGCATTGGAGTGCTCTTCCGACGGCCGCTCGTACTGCAATACAACAACCTTTTCAGGAAACACTCCCTCGCCAAGTAGCCGGTCCACAGCGTCCATCGACATGCTTTCAAAGGCATGTACCAAAATCGGAACAAATGTCTTTTGACGATGCATTTGCTCAGTAATCTTCTTTTCAATACGCACCGTAGCCGTTTCGGGACCCTCGGCTCTCTTCTCCCAGCCCTTAAACTCCTCTTCCACCGGTGGGGCCTCAGCCGCTGTACTCCTGCGTCCCTTTTTGTTTTTCAAAGTTTGTTTTATTTTTTTCTCCTTCTTTTTAAGGGCGGCCTTGCGTTTTTTCAACCGGTCTGCGCGTAGTTTTCGTTCCGCTAGCTCAAATTTCGCCCGTGCAGCGAGTGCCTGTTCACGCAATTCCTTCAGATTTCGATGTTTATCCCATAGGGCGACAAACTCGTTAAACTCTATCGGTGTGAGCTCCAGGCGCTCGTGCAAAAGTCGGACGAGTTCCGTTACCGTTGAAGTTGGAAGAGACTGAGCGGCGTCTCGCCCCTGTGCAATGGGAAAAACAAGGATTGGCTCCCTGTCGAGCGGTGTCGGAGAAAGATACGGCAGTGGGTTCGCCTTAAATTTGGCAAGCTTCACCTCAGATGCCAAATGGTAGAGCCGCCGTCGGAACACGCAACCGTAGTTCGCTGCTCCTTCCACCAAAACCCCACACTCTGCAAAAGTGACCGGACAGAAGCGCTTCCAACGCGTGGAAAAAGCGACCCCCAGTTCTGCAGCGGCTTTTTCTACCGCCCGTTTCATCTCATTTTCCCTTTCAAGGATTAAAATTGAATCCTCCTCCCCTTGTTGTTGCTCCGGTTTTGTTGTTATTGGCGGCAGTCGGCTTTCGGCGGTGAGGTCCTGTGGCACACACATGGCTGAAGCATTAGCGTCTCCACACA
>NW_911461.1:0-1149 GCF_000209065.1 Trypanosoma cruzi | reverse complement strand
AATTTTTGTTTCGAATTATGAATGGCGGGAGTCAGAGACACTCTCTTTCAATGTATGTTTGCGTGTGCACACACTGGACACCAAACAACCCTGAACTATCCGCTGCTTGGAGGAATTTCGCGAGCTCCTGCCCACAATGGTGCTGCAGTCGGCGGATCGTTTTCGAGCGGCTGCTGCACCACACGCTGTGGTCTAAATTTTTGTTTTGAATTATGAATGGCGGGAGTCAGAGACACTCTCTTTCAATGTATGTTTGCGTGTGCACACACTGGACACCAAACAACCCTGAACTATCCGCTGCTTGGAGGAATTTCGCGAGCTCCTGCCCACAATGGTGCTGCAGTCGGCGGATCGTTTTCGAGCGGCTGCTGAACCACACGCTGTGGTCTATGTTTTTGTTTCGAATTATGAATGGCGGGAGTCAGAGACACTCTCTTTCAATGTATGTTTGCGTGTGCACACACTGGACACCAAACAACCCTGAACTATCCGCTGCTTGGAGGAATTTCGCGAGCTCCTGCCCACAAGGGTGCTGCACTCGGCGGATCGTTTTCGAGCGGCTGCTGCACCACACGTTGTGGTCTATGTTTTTGTTTCGAATTATGAATGGCGGGAGTCAGAGGCACTCTCTTTCAATGTATGTTTGCGTGTGCACACACTGGACACCAAACAACCCTGAACTATCCGCTGCTTGGAGGAATTTCGCGAGCTCCTGCCCACAAGGGTGCTGCACTCGGCGGATCGTTTTCGAGCGGCTGCTGCACCACACGCTGTGGTCTAAATTTTTGTTATGAATTATGAATGGCGGGAGTCAGAGACACTCTCTTTCAATGTATGTTTGCGTGTGCACACACTGGACACCAAACAACCATGAATTATCCGCTTCTTGGAGGAGTTTCGCGAGCTCTTGCCCACAATGGTGCTGCACTCGGCGGATCGTTTTCGAGCGGCTGCTGCACCACACGCTGTGGTCTAAATTTTTGTTTCGAATTATGAATGGCGGGAGTCAGAGACACTCTCCTTCAATGTATGTTTGCGTGTGCACACACTGGACACCAAACAACCCTGAATTATCCGCTTCTTGGAGGAGTTTCGCGAGCTCTTGCCCACAAGGGTGCTGCAGTCGGCGGATCGTTTCGAGCGGCCTTC
>NW_911460.1:0-1148 GCF_000209065.1 Trypanosoma cruzi | reverse complement strand
ACGTGGAGGTTGTTGGCGCGCCCGCGGCAAAGGATTGGCGCAAGGAAGGCGCCGTGACAGCCGTCAAGAACCAGGGACTGTGCGGCTCGTGCTGGGCCTTCGCCGCCATTGGCAACGTTGAGAGCCAGTGGTTTCTCGCCGGTAACCCACTGACGAGACTGTCGGAGCAGATGCTCGTGTCGTGCGACGACACTAACTTTGGCTGCGGTGGTGGCTCGTCGTTGAAGGCCTTCAAGTGGATCGTGGATCGGAATAACGGCGCCGTGTACACGGAGGAAAGCTACCCCTATCATTCGTGCATTGGGATAAAGCTGCCGTGCAAGGACTCGGACCGCACGGTTGGTGCCACAATTTCGGGTTACATTACTATACCAAGGGACGAGGAAGGAATAGCCGCTGTGCTTTCAATCAAGGGCCCGCTCGCCGTTGCCGTCGACGCCACCAGCTGGATGAGCTACACGGGCGGCGTCCTGACGAGCTGCGTCTCCAAGAGACTGAACCACGCCGTCCTTCTCGTCGGCTACAATGACAGCGCCGCAGTGCCGTACTGGATCATCAAGAACTCGTGGACCACGCATTGGGGCGAGGAAGGCTACATCCGCATTGCAAAGGGCTCGAACCAGTGCCTTGTCAAGGAGGAGGCGAGCTCCGCGGTGGTACTTCGTTCCAGACCCACTCCCGAGCCAACCACCACGACAACCACAAGTGCCCCAGGACCGTCCCCATCCTACTTTGTGCAGATGTCCTGCACTGACGCTGCGTGCATTGTCGGGTGCGAGAACGTGACGTTACCGACCGGTCAGTGTCTCCTGACCACCAGCGGCGTCTCTGCCATTGTCACGTGCGGTGCTGAGACTCTCACAGAAGAAGTCTTCCTTACGAGTACGCACTGCAGCGGCCCATCGGTGAGGTCCTCTGTTCCTCTCAACAAATGCAACCGGCTTTTAAGAGGCTCCGTTGAGTTCTTCTGCGGCTCCAGCTCCAGTGGCCGACTGGCCGACGTGGACAGGCAGCGTCGCTATCAGCCATACCACAGCCGTCATCGCCGACTCTGAGGACACTCTTTGTTTCTGATGCTGCCTTTTTTCTCATTTTACTTTCTTATTATTATTGAGCAAGCGTTGGTGCTGCGGCACACTGGGCAAATA
>NW_911459.1:0-1148 GCF_000209065.1 Trypanosoma cruzi | reverse complement strand
CAAACAGTAAAATAAATTTAAAATACGCAAAAAAAAGGATTTATGAGTGAAATTGTTCCCATGGGGGAAGTAATTCGGTGCCGAGGTGTTCCACGCCGAGACCACACACTCCTCAAGAAGCGGCAATCCCCCACAGTCCCAGCAGAAGGAGCAGCGGCAGCAGTCCGCCTCCGCAAACAGCGCTGCCATCACCATTTGCCCCAAAGTGGCGAGCGGCACCGACACCCGTTGCTTCTGCCGCCACTGTTTTCAGACCTGTCAGCTTCGGAATAGAAATTTTGTTTGCGTTGAGGACGCGGATCGCATTGTCATCCAACGGGCGGTTGTACAGCAGGACATTCGTCGCGGTCACAGGCACGTCTTCCTTGCTCCCTGCGCTGCCCCCATCCCCTCCAATGTAGAAGTGGGAGATTCCTTTCGAATCCGTGTTGTTCAATTCACATGGCGCATCTCCCACACGCTGACCATCGACGTACGCGGAGCACTGGGTGCCGTTCCGTAGCACAATGGCCACTTGGTGTGTTGTCTCTGGCTCCCAATTACTGCGGAGCTCCTCGGTCGTTTTGCCACCGCACAGCACCTGCCACTTCCCCTCTTTGTCGTACGACAGTCCCAGGAGCACAGTCTTCTTGTTGTCATTCATCGTCGCACCCATCAATGGAATGGGGGTATCTCCCTTCGGCTCACCGTGGACGGACAACGTCGCCACAAGAGTGAAGTTGTGGTTCGCAAAGTGGTACAGCTGATTCTCCCCCTGCGCGCCAACAGGCCACTCCGCCCACGCTCCATGGAACGTCACTCCATCCGCATACCCTGTTGCCACCCCATTCGTTCCTTTCCTTACTGTGGCGTTCACTCCGAGGTACTCGTCCTTCCATGTGTTACCAGAGAAGTTTTTGGACAAAAAGCCAACCAGCCCATCCGTGATCTTAACAGCGCTGCAGCCATTGCCAGTTGAGGGATTCTTCGCAGCAGTTGAAGGGCACAGCTTGGAGACACGGCCGTCCACTTCCTTCCAGGTCGCCAGCACCTCCCTCACCCGCTTCAGCTGCGCAGTCAGACGCACAGAGACCATACCGAGTGATGACTCCCCATCGCCCTTCTTTCTCTCGTACAGTGCAATCAACCTCTCATTAGTATTATGTCCA
>NW_911458.1:0-1148 GCF_000209065.1 Trypanosoma cruzi | reverse complement strand
CTGGGCACGCAAATCCGTTTACCTCCGCCAGCAACCACCCACAATTCGCTTCGCGATCGGCATTGCGTTTGTTGTCCTGCTGGTTATATACTTGCCACTGCAGAGCGCACTGGTTGCGTATCTGGGGTGGGGGAGGACGCGGCGCATCATATTTGCGTCCATCTTGATTGCTGTCCTTGTGTCACTTCCGTTGATGGCATTGCCCGTTTCGTGCCTTGAGAGGAGGGAGACACAACGGGAGGAGGGTGACTGCGGTGGGACGGAGAGACCGAGCGCGGGTGATGAGGTGGCGAACGAGCCTGCGGTGGCTGGTGGTCCCCCGAAGAAGGTGGAGACGGACGTCGACTACATTGCGCCGCAGTACCAGACGACCTTTCTCCAGAACCTGAAAACGCTGAAGTTGTGGGCTTTCCTCTGGAGCATCTTCTCCATGGGGGGCACTACGTTTGTGATCATCTACAACGCCAGCTTCGTCTACGCCGCGCTTGCGGACGAAGAGGTGGACAACGCCATCAAAACGCTTCTCACAGTGCTGAACGGTGCGGGAAGTGCGGCGGGTCGGCTACTGATGAGCTACTTCGAGGTCTGGTCGCAGAAACGCAAGGCCGAGGACAGGGTTTCGATTATCGTTTCTGTCTATTTGGCTAATGCGTGCATGATCCTGTCGCTGGTTTTATTCCTCGTGGTGCCCAGGGCTGCACTGCCGCTGCCGTACGTATTGGCTGCCTTTGGCAACGGTTTTGGTGCAGCTTCCCTTGTTTTGGTTTCTCGGACTGTTTTTGCAAAGGACCCCGCCAAGCACTACAACTTCTGCTTCCTTGCATCACTGTTTTCTACAATCTTCCTGAACCGCCTTCTGTACGGCGAGTGGTACACGCGTGAGGCTGAGAAGCAGGGCGGCAATGTTTGCCTTGGCCGGAATTGTGTGATGATGCCCCTGATATTTTTGATTGTTCTCAGCTTCACCGCGTTTCTTTCTGCTGCCTATTTTGACTGGGATTACCGCCGATTCGGTCGATTGGTGCTTGAGGAGCGGCGCCGTCTGAAGGAGAGGGCAGAGGAAGAGGATGCCGGCAACCGAACAACGACGCCGGCCAACGACATGAAGGTGGCACGTCCATAATTTTTTTTGTATTGCCGCGCCGTTA
>NW_911457.1:0-1148 GCF_000209065.1 Trypanosoma cruzi | reverse complement strand
ACAGACACACTCATATGCATGCGCACTGGAGCTCTGGGTTTGGTTTTTCTTTTTTTTTTTGTTCAATTTTCATTGCTTCTTCTTGTGTTTTTTTTTTATTATTCTTGTTTGCAGGGCGGTGTGCGAGCTCTGCAATTGTACTGATTCCATGTGTCTCGTGGTGTGTGCGCTGCTGCTGCTGGGGTGCTGCCATTTGTTGCTGTGCGGTGGCTGTGCGTGGTGTAGCGGCTGTGTCTCCTTTTGTTTTCACATGCTGTTGCAGGTTGGCTCCAAGGCGTTAAGTGGCTAAACTGTTTGTGATGATGACTGGCCGTGTGCTCTGCGTCCTGTTGGTGCCTGCACTGATGTGCTGTTTCTTGTGCGTGTGTGCGACAGCTGCTGCGACGGAGGTGCGTGTGCGGCCTGCCGGTGATGGCGCGGTGACTGCTGGACACATGTGGGCAGTGATGGCTGCGGAAAGTGACCAATTGGCCGGTGGCTCTGGACGAAATGGGAGCGTGAACTCTGAGGGCAGTAACAATCAGGAAGACGAGGAGGGTGGAGGAAACACAGCAAGTGATGGTCCTACGCCCACGCCCCCTGAAACATTTACTTCTCCGACGGGGAAGGATCAATCCAGCAGCGACCCACCGCGAAGTATCACTTCCAATCCTTCTGACACTGGTGACGTGTCCGATTCCCAGACCCATGCAAGTGGACAGGAGCCTTTGGGCGGAGGGCCCGCTGCAGGCACAACATCCCCACTCCCCAACTCATCTCAGCAGGCAGCAGGTGGAGTGCATGCTGTTGGCGGGAGGACCTCCCAGGGCAGTCAGGCTTCGGAACAAACCGTCACGGGACAGTCACGGGTGTCAGAGACGGCGAAGGAAGCACCGCAAGGCGACGAAGAAGGAGAACCCGGAGCGCAACACGAAGCCGACCACACCACAAAAGATGGCGGTGATGACTTCTTGGACAAAAACGGCAATGAAAAGAGAGAGCCTCCAGCGGGATCGCAAGGTGCGCCACGACCCAGCAGTGGCGGGAGTGCTAATGTCGCACCGAATCCCGCTGTCTCCATTCCACTGCCCCCAGAGCCAAAGTCAACAGGTGAGGCAACCGGTACGGGAGAATCTCCACATCCGACCGATAATGCACAGACACAAAGT
>NW_911456.1:0-1148 GCF_000209065.1 Trypanosoma cruzi | reverse complement strand
CAGGTCAAGGAAGCAGAGGCGGCGACACTCAGCAGCAGCCTTTTAAATTCGTCGCAGTGGGATAACAGCGTTGCTGGCACTATGCGTGAGAGCGGACTGCTGCCGCTGCTGCTTCTGCTGGGGCTGTGGGGGTTTGCGGCTGCGTGAGGAGTGTGCGGCTGCCGTGTGGAGCACTTGTGCCCTTCCCTGCACCGACACACACACCGCTAGGAATAAAATTTTACTACACAGTGAATAACTTGTTTTTTTTTTTTTTTATTGCTTTGTTTTACATTTTTCCCTTGCTGCCCTAAGGCAACCACCATGGGCGTTTTTTTTTTCGGCTTTTAATTTTTTTTCTTTTCCGTTTGGAGTATAATTTCTTATGTTTTTTTATGTTTGTTTTTAATTATTTTTGTTTGCTTTAAAAAAAAAAAAATATTTCTGTTTTTTCTTTTTTGCTCCACACTTCCCTTCTCTTTTTGCTTTTGGGGGCGATCACTATGGACGTTTTTTCTTTTCTACTTTTCCCTCTTTTAATTATTTCTTGCTGCACTCTTCCTGTGAGGGGTGCCGTGTGTTTCCCGCCCAACTGCTCCACTCGCACACCCACCGACACGCTCATGACGACGGCCCTGTGCGCCTCGCCTGCTGCACGCATGAGGAGGGGCCGCGACGAACGGCGCGCTGAGGGAGCCGTGACGTGTGGGCGTGCGACGAGGGCTTGTGGGGCGGAGCACACATTTCTTTTCCTCTTGTTTTGTTTTTATGCGGCCAGGGCTGGCAGACACCCGCAGCGCCACACACACACAGCCACACCCTGCCGTTTTTTTAGGATCTTTTTTTTGCTTCGCGTGTGCATTTCACGCTCCGGCAGTCCCTTCGGGGTCGGCCTCGTGAGTATTTCTACCCCCCTCTGATGTGTTTTTTTTTTTCTGCGCTCACTCCCCCGATGGAGTGGCGCGACTCCCGTCATGTCTGCGTGCTTCTCTCAGCCCCCACACACACACGAGTGACTGTGCTCTGCGGGCCGCACTCACGCGCCGATGAGAGGGCTGAGGGGAGCAGCAACACGCAGATGACCCCATGAAATATAAACGATGTGCGGACACATGGAGGGTCAGACGGTTGAAAGACACTTAATTATTTAATTTTTAATTTGTGGGCTA
>NW_911455.1:0-1148 GCF_000209065.1 Trypanosoma cruzi | reverse complement strand
TTTTTTACCCCTTGTTTCTATGGGGGTCTGCCGTGCATGTGATGCGTCCCGATCTTCTTTATCCCAACAAAGCGTCTGACTCCTGTGCGTGAGGTGCACTCTGTACCCGTCTCTGATGGCATTATCACCCCCATTTTTTTTGCCATTGCGCAGCCTCCGGAGGGGAGTCTTGCCGAGTTGCGGAGGGCGAAACACTCCTGCTGGCGGAGGCGGACCACACGCCACTGCGACCGAAAGCCATTGATATCCCGCGGCGTTTGGACCGGTGTGTGCCAAAAACTGGGCGCAAAATGATTGTGCGATACACAACTGTGGAGTGCAAAGGGGACTGCGACGGATTTGCGTCGTGCTCGACTGCTGCTTTTGCCCTGCGCGCGCCTGTTTGTGTTGATGCCATTTTATTTTTCCTGTTTTTTTCTATTGTTGTCTTGTGCGCACTTTCGCTGTGCATGCAGGAATAGTTTTGAACGCTAGAAACAAGCTACTCACAATGCCTCGCCAGCTCCGCCAGCTTTGCTGCGCACTGCTCCTGTTGCTGTGCACCGGTGGCGGCCTCGTCATTGCGGTGCCGCATCATTGCGTGTTTGATCGCCTGCCACGGAACGTTGGCGAAGTGACGGGCGGGGAGGAGCCGGCCAGTCCTGTCACTGTGTCCGTGGGCAGTGACTGGGCGCCCCTCCGAATCAAGGTGTTTGCGGATGACCTGGAGGGGTTGGGGGGATTCTGCACCAGGGCCGGGGAGCATATAAACATGTTTTTTGGCAATGAGATGGTCTGCCAGGAGGAGGACATTCTGACGGAGGAGAAGGTGGACATTCTCGAGAACGTGATTCTTCCCGAGGCGGCGAAGATGCACAGCGAGCGTCTGCTGGTGCGGCCGCTGGATGGCCCGCTGGTCGTGCCGAGGTTCCGTGAGGGCAGTGTTTGCGGGAAGTTTCCTGTGCCGGAGGAGCACCACACGGATGGGGTGCCCGATGCGGACATGGTGCTGTACGCGACTGCTGTTCCGACGTTCAAGCCGACCTTTGCGTGGGCGATGCCGTGCGCGACGTTGGGCCCGCGAGGGCGTCCTGTTGTTGGCGTCATCAACTACAACCCGCGCCACATTGCGAACACGTCGCAGCACGTCCGCGTGGCTGTACACGAGA
>NW_911454.1:0-1148 GCF_000209065.1 Trypanosoma cruzi | reverse complement strand
AACAGAATATATATATATATATATATATATATTATATTTATTCAGAAGAAAAACATGAGGCAATTAACTACCTCTGGGGTACCTCTTTTTCCTTATCTTGTTTGGTTTTTATAGATAATTTTAGGATCCAGTCAGCGGCCCAGAAGATTGTTCTGTAGATCTCTGCGGCGCCTTGGCGTCGGCGCTTGGCCGCATTGTGGCGTGCCGTGCGCTTTTTCCTCTGCTTTGGCCGCAGGTCCCCTGCCCCCGCCCTTCTCTCCTCCCTTTGTTTCCCAAGAGCAAAGCCAAGCCAAGCAACCTAACCACACTTTATTACTATTTGTTTTTTTTGTTTTTCGCAGACAAGGATGGCAACCCCGAAGCAGGCAGCGAAGAAGGCGTCCAAGAAGCGCAGCGGCGGCCGCTCCGCGAAGGCCGGTCTGATCTTCCCCGTGGGCCGTGTGGGCTCGCTGCTGCGCCGCGGCCAGTATGCCCGCCGCATCGGCGCGTCGGGCGCTGTGTACATGGCGGCGGTGCTGGAGTACCTGACAGCCGAGCTGCTGGAGCTGTCCGTGAAGGCGGCGAGCCAGCAGGCAAAGAAGCCGAAGCGCCTGACACCCCGCACGGTGACGCTTGCCGTGCGCCACGACGACGACCTCGGCATGCTCCTGAAGGATGTGACGCTGTCGCGTGGTGGTGTGATGCCGAGCCTGAACAAGGCGCTGGCGAAGAAGCACAAGAGCAGCAAGAAGGCGAGGGCGACGCCCAGCGCTTAGAGCGGCCTTCAGGCCAAGCGCAGAGACGGGGCGCAACATGTTAGATGCACCTGGGTGGCCGTCGTCGCCGAGCCACGGTGACCCACACGTAGCCCCATAGAATAGGATTGTTTTTTCGTTGTTTTCTTCTTGTTTTCTACGGCCTCTCTCCCCACTGTTGTAGGGGCTTGTGAAGAGAATGATCGCGGGAGAGCTGGCTAACCTATTGTGTATATCCTGATAGAACGAGTACATTTCTTTATGGTACTTTTCTACCGTATGAATTTTTGGGAAGAAAACGACTTTAAGGGTTAGGGAACCGATAGAGGCCAGATAATTTTTTACTTTTATTTTGCCATTCCACCCAGCCCCTCGATTCCCACCTCGCGGTGGGGTCTTGTGGCTGGAGGACCC
>NW_911453.1:0-1148 GCF_000209065.1 Trypanosoma cruzi | reverse complement strand
GCGGTGGCGTTCTATTCGACGGTGAGTCTGGATGGCGGGTCGATGCTGCTGGCGAAGGACAACGTGCACGACGGCGTCTCGAGGGAGATGCTCTACGCCGCTGGCGCTGTGACCGCTGCTGGGAGCACGCTGAGCTTTGTGCGCAACCGAGCGCTGCTGCCGCGGATGCTGTCGCTGAGCCTGTTGCTTGCGGCTGGGGCGCATTTGAGGGTGGCGTGCAACGACGCTGGTGGACGTGTCCTGTCGACGGCGGAGGAGTACGCTGCGGCTGGTTTTGGCGACGCTGGGAGCATCGACGTTGCTGGGTGCGACGACTGCGACAGGAACACGCACTGCTACGCGCCCGGGACGGCGTCGGTGAGCATGAGGAACGGTGTGTGCGTGTGCGCGTGCGGCAGCGGTGGGTACGGCGAGGCGTGCGTGCCGGTGGGAGCTCCCGCACTGCCGTCTGCTGTGGGCACTGCGTCGAGTGTGTTCTTCCGCGAGGGCGTGACGCTGCGGTCGGTGTTCGTTGTGCCTGCCGGCGCGAGCGAGGTGACGCTGCGCCACGTTGTGCTGGACGGCGTGAGTCCTGTGCTCTACGTGCCGTGGATGGCGCGGGACGGCGTGCGGATCGTTGTGCAGGACGTGTCGCTGCTGAACGGAGCTGTGCTGTACGTGATGGGCGGTGGAGCGTTGCGCGGTGCGGTGGCGATGGGGAGCGACGAGAGCGGGCCGGTGGAGCTGTCCGTATGCGACGTGGAGGCGCTGAACGGTGCGCTTGTGCTGAGCGGCACGTTTCCCGCGGGGTCTGTGCTGACGGTGACGGACTCCCTGCTGGTTGCCGCGAGGTCGACGCCGCTTGTGTATCTTCCCGGCTCGCAGTCCTCGCCGTACGCACCGGTGCTGGTGCTGTCGGGCCTGCGGCTCGTGCGGTCCGTGCTGATTGTGTCCGGCGTGGCCCTTGTGACCGTTATGACTGGTGGGCGGACGGTGGTGGTGGACGGCGCCGTGCTGGAGCTTGTCGGTGGCGGTGTCGCGCTGGACGCGGCTGTGCTCGGCGGCGAATATGCGTTGTACGCGAGTGCGCGCGTGGTTGCGTCGTGGGGCGCTGTGCTGCGCGTGTCGGGGAGCCAGGTGTACGCCGCGCATGGGTTGGTGTTCGAGAG
>NW_911452.1:0-1148 GCF_000209065.1 Trypanosoma cruzi | reverse complement strand
TGTGTGTGTGTGATGATATGAGTAATTTGCGTGTGTGCTTATCTGCCTCTCTCTGCCGTTGCTTTCTTCAGACTCTCTTGTGGCGCACAGCTGCTCTGCAAGTATAGGCGCTGACAAACACACACACACATGCACACACATGCCGTGCTTAAAACGCTGAGAATGCACGCACGCACAGGATTGTGGCTGCCGAGGCCCTCGCGAGGGGGAAAAAACCTGCATTTTTTTTTTTTGACATGTTGCTCGGTGTGTGCTGACGCGTGACGAATAACAACACGCCCCAATAAGCAGAAAAGAAGTAAAACAAAATGGCGCTGAGCGGCACACCGGTAAGCCAAAAATACGCAATCACCAATAAAAAAGCCGGCGATCACCCAGCAGGCACATCAAGCGTCCTCAAAACCAACCTGGAACAGACAAAAAAAAAGAGGCAATCATAGAAAACAAGATCCCCGCCCCCAAACAGGAAAAACATTAAAGAAAACGCGATTCTTTTTTTTGTCCTTACTGCCGGGGTTGGCCGCCGCAAGAAATAAAAAATGGTAGGGCGGTGGCCCCGGACGCTAGATACAGGACGACGTGCGAATTATCCAAGTTGCAGCGGCTGCCCCGGACGTTAGATACAGCACGACGTGTCGAATTATCCAAGTTGCAGCGGTGGCCTCGGACGCTAGATACAGCACGACGTGTCGAATTATCCAAGTTGCAGCGGTGGCCTCGGACTTTAGATACGGGACGACGTGTCGAATTATCCAAGTTGCAGCGGCTGCCCCGGACGTTAGATACAGCACGACGTGTCGAATTATCCAAGCTGCAGCGGTGGCCTCGGGCGTTAGATATATGACGACTTACAGTAGTAACCACGCTGCGGCTGCGCATCCTAAACACGTCTTTTTCGTTTTCCAGGGGACAACGCAAATGTGCTCGATTGTTCGAAGATCGACATTAATACTTTACGTGAAAAGGAGTCGCGCGACCGCATTTTTTTAGCTCAGTGGCAAACACGCTCACAATGTCATCCGGGGACGCGGGTTCGATTCCCGCAGAAGCCTAAGTTTTTTTCATTTTTTTTTTTTGAATTCTTGTTTCATATTGCTTTTTAAACTTCTGGTTTGCAGGACGGTGTGCGAGTTCTGCAATGCACTGAT
>NW_911451.1:0-1148 GCF_000209065.1 Trypanosoma cruzi | reverse complement strand
ATCTTGCTCACAGGGGTGCTGCACTCGGATAATCGTTTTCGAGCGGCTGCTGCACCACACGCTGTGGTCTATGTTTTTGTTTCGAATTATGAATGGTGGTGGTCAGAGACACTCTCTTTCAATGTCTGTTTGCGTGTTCACACACTGAACGCCAAACAACCCGGAACTATCCGCTGCTTGGAGGAATTTCGCGAGATCTTGCCCACAACGGTGCTGCACTCGGATAATCGTTTTCGAGCGGCTGCTGCACCACACGCTGTGGTCTATGTTTTTGTTTCGAATTATGAATGGTGGTGGTCAGAGACACTCTCTTTCAATGTCTGTTTGCGTGTTCACACACTGAACGCCAAACAACCCGGAACTATCCGCTGCTTGGAGGAATTTCGCGAGATCTTGCCCACAACGGCGCTGCACTCGGATAATCGTTTTCGAGCGGCTGCTGCACCACACCGCTGTGGTCTATGTTTTTGTTTCGAATTATGAATGGTGGTGGTCAGAGGCACTCTCTTTCAATGTCTGTTTGCGTGTGCACACACTGGACGCCAAACAACCCTGAACTATCCGCTGCTTGGAGGAATGTCGCGAGATCTTGCCCACAAGGGTGCTGCACTCGGCGGATCGTTTTCGAGCGGCTGCTGCACCACACGCTGTGGTCTAAATTTTTGTTTCGAATTATGAATGGTGGTGGTCAGAGGCACTCTCTTTCAATGTCTGTTTGCGTGTTCACACACTGGACGCCAAACAACCCTGAACTATCCGCTGCTTGGAGGAATGTCGCGAGATCTTGCCCACAAGGGTGCTGCACTCGGCGGATCGTTTTCGAGCGGCTGCTGCACCACACGCTGTGGTCTATGTTTTTGTTTCGAATTATGAATGGTGGTGGTCAGAGGCACTCTCTTTCAATGTCTGTTTGCGTGTTCACACACTGGACGCCAAACAACCCTGAACTATCCGCTGCTTGGAGGAATGTCGCGAGATCTTGCCCACAAGGGTGCTGCAGTCGGATAATCGTTTTCGAGTGGCTGCTGCACCACACGCTGTGGTCTATGTTTTTGTTTCGAATTATGAATGGTGGTGGTCAGAGGCACTCTCTTTCAATGTCTGTTTGCGTGTTCACACACTGGACGCCAAACAACCCTGAACTATCC
>NW_911450.1:0-1148 GCF_000209065.1 Trypanosoma cruzi | reverse complement strand
AAACGATCCGCCGAGTGCAGCACCCCTGTGGGCAAGAGATCGCGAAATTCCTCCAAGCAGCGGATAATTCAGGGTTGTTTGGTGTCCAGTGTGTGAACACACAAACAGACATTGAAAGAGAGTGCCTCTGACCACCACCATTCATAATTCGAAACAAAAACATAGACCACAACGTGCAGTGCAGCAGCCGCTCAAAAACGATCCGCCGAGTGCAGCACCCCTGTGGGCAAGAGATCGCGAAATTCCTCCAAGCAGCGGATAATTCAGGGTTGTTTGGTGTCCAGTGTGTGAACACACAAACAGACATTGAAAGAGAGTGCCTCTGACCACCACCATTCATAATTCGAAACAAAAACATAGACCACAACGTGCAGTGCAGCAGCCGCTCAAAAACGATCCGCCGAGTGCAGCACCCCTGTGGGCAAGAGATCGCGAAATTCCTCCAAGCAGCGGATAATTCAGGGTTGTTTGGTGTCCAGTGTGTGAACACACAAACAGACATTGAAAGAGAGTGCCTCTGACCACCACCATTCATAATTCGAAACAAAAACATAGACCACAACGTGCAGTGCAGCAGCCGCTCGAAAACGATCCGCCGAGTGCAGCACCCCTGTGGGCAAGAGATCGCGAAATTCCTCCAAGCAGCGGATAGTTCAGGGCTGTTTGGTGTCCAGTGTGTGAACACGCAAACAGACATTGACAGAGAGTGCCTCTGACCACCACCATTCATAATTCGAAACAAAAACATAGACCACAACGTGCAGTGCAGCAGCCGCTCGAAAACGATCCGCCGAGTGCAGCACCCCTGTGGGCAAGAGATCGCGAAATTCCTCCAAGCAGCGGATGGTTCAGGGCTGTTTGGTGTCCAGTGTGTGAACACGCAAACAGACATTGACAGAGAGTGTCTCTGACCACCACCATTCATAATTCGAAACAAAAACATAGACCACAACGTGCAGTGCAGCAGCCGCTCGAAAACGATCCGCCGAGTGCAGCACCCCTGTGGGCATGATCTCGCGAAATTCCTCCAAGCAGCGGATGGTTCAGGGCTGTTTGGTGTCCAGTGTGTGAACACGCAAACAGACATTGACAGAGAGTGTCTCTGACCACCACCATTCATAATTCGAAACAAAAACATAGACCACAAC
>NW_911449.1:0-1148 GCF_000209065.1 Trypanosoma cruzi | reverse complement strand
GCACGCACAGGATTGTGGCTGCGGAGGCCCTCGCGAGGGGCGAAGAAGCCTGCGTTTTGTTTTTTTGACATGTTGCTCGGTGTATGCTGACGCGTGACGAATAACAACACGCCCCAATAAGCAGAAAAGAAGTAAAACAAAATGGCACTGAGCGGCACACCGGTAAGCCAAAAATACGCAATCACCAATAAAAAAGCCGGCGATCACCCAGCAGTCACATCAAGCCTCCTAAAACCAACCTGGAATAGACAAAAAAAAGGGGGGGGGCAATCATAGAAAACAAAGATCCGCCCCCCCAAACAGGAAAAGCATTAAAAAAAAACGCGATCCTGTTTTTTGTCCTTACTGCCGGGGTTGGCCGCCGCAGGGAATAAAAAAGAGTAGGGCGGTGGCCCCGGACGAGAGATACATGACGACGTGTCGAATTATCCAAGTTGCGGCGGTCCGCCCCGAACGAGAGATACATGACAACGAATCGATGTATCCACGCTGCGGCGACGGCCCCGTACGAGAGATATATGACGACGAATCGATGTATCCACGCTGCGGCGACGGCCCCGTACGAGAGATATATGACGACGAATCGAAGTATTCACGCTGCGGCTGCGGCCCCGTACGAGAGATATATGACGACGAATCGAGGTATCCACGCTGCGGCGGCGCACCCTAAACATGTCGCTTTCGTTTTCCAGGGGACAACGCAAATGTGCTCGATTGTTCGAAGATCGAACTTAACACCTTACGTGAAAGTGGGTCGCGCGACCACATTTTTTTTAGCTCAGTGGCAAAACAAGCTCACAATTTCATCCGGGGTGCGGGTTCGAGCCCCGAAGAAGCCTAAGTTTTTTTCCTTTTTTTTTTGGAATTCTTGTTTCTTATTGCTTTTTAAACTTCTGGTTTGCAGGACGGTGTGCGAGTTCTGCAATCGCACTGATTCCATCAGTTTCGTGGTGTGTGCGGCTGCGGCTGCGGTGGTGGCCGCGTGAGAGTGAGTGAGAGAGCGCCATGCACCGCCCGCACACACACTCGTCTTTCACCCACTCTCTGTGTGTGCCCCCTTGCATGGACTCTCGCCCTCACCTCATCCCAAGAAGCATACACATAATGTGCCCCATTGTATATATTGCATGCACACCCATGCCAGGCCC
>NW_911448.1:0-1148 GCF_000209065.1 Trypanosoma cruzi | reverse complement strand
ACTCCCACCATTTCACAATCGGAAACAAAAATTTAGACCACAACGTGTGATGCTGCGACCGCTCGTAAACGATCAGCCGAGTGCAGCACCCGTGTGGGCAAGAGCTCGCGAAATTCCTCCAAGCAGCGGATAATTCAGGGTTGTTTGGTGTCCAGTGTGTGAACACGCAAACAGATATTGACAGAGACTGCCTCTGACTCCCACCATTCACAATCGGAAACAAAAATTTAGACCACAACGTGTGATGCAGCAGCCGCTCGAAAACGATCAGCCGAGTGCAGCACCCTTGTGGGCAAGAGCTCGCGAAATTCCTCCAAGCAGCGGATAATTCAGGGTTGTTTGGTGTCCAGTGTGTGAACACGCAAACAGATATTGACAGAGACTGCCTCTGACTCCCACCATTCACAATCGGAAACAAAAATTTAGACCACAACGTGTGATGCAGCAGCCGCTCGAAAACGATCAGCCGAGTGCAGCACCCTTGTGGGCAAGAGCTCGCGAAATTCCTCGAAGCAGCGGATAATTCAGGGTTGTTTGGTGTCCAGTGTGTGAACACGCAAACAGATATTGACAGAGACTGCCTCTGACTCCCACCATTCACAATCGGAAACAAAAATTTAGACCACAACGTGTGATGCAGCAGCCGCTCGAAAACGATCAGCCGAGTGCAGCACCCTTGTGGGCAAGAGCTCGCGAAATTCCTCCAAGCAGCGGATAATTCAGGGTTGTTTGGTGTCCAGTGTGTGAACACGCAAACAGATATTGACAGAGACTGCCTCTGACTCCCACCATTCACAATCGGAAACAAAAATTTAGACCACAACGTGTGATGCAGCAGCCGCTCGAAAACGATCAGCCGAGTGCAGCACCCGTGTGGGCAAGAGCTCGCGAAATTCCTCCAAGCAGCGGATAATTCAGGGTTGTTTGGTGTCCAGTGTGTGAACACGCAAACAGATATTGACAGAGACTGCCTCTGACTCCCACCATTCACAATCGGAAACAAAAATTTAGACCACAACGTGTGATGCAGCGACCGCTCGAAAACGATCAGCCGAGTGCAGCACCCGTGTGGGCAAGAGCTCGCGAAATTCCTCCAAGCAGCGGATAATTCAGGGTTGTTTGGTGTCCAGGTGTGTGAACACGCAAAC
>NW_911447.1:0-1148 GCF_000209065.1 Trypanosoma cruzi | reverse complement strand
GTCAGAGACACTCTCTTTCAATGTCTGTTTGCGTGTTCACACACTGGACGCCAAACAACCCGGAACTATCCGCTGCTTGGAGGAATTTCGCGAGCTCCTGCCCACAACGGTGCTGTACTCGGATAATCGTTTTCGAGCGGCTGCTGCACCACACGCTGTGGTCTAAATTTTTGTTTCGAATTATGAATGGTGGTGGTCAGAGGCACTCTCTTTCAATGTCTGTTTGCGTGTTCACACACTGGACGCCAAACAACCCTGAACTATCGGCTGCTTGGAGGAATTTCGCGAGCTCCTGCCCACAGGGGTGCTGCACTCGGATAATCGTTTTCGAGCGGCTGCTGCACCACACGTTGTGGTCTAAATTTTTGTTTCGAATTATGAATGGTGGTGGTCAGAGGCACTCTCTGTCAATGTCTGTTTGCGTGTTCACACACTGGACGCCAAACAACCCGGAACTATCCGCTGCTTGGAGGAATTTCGCGAGCTCCTGCCCACAGGGGTGCTGCACTCGGATAATCGTTTTCGAGCGGCTGCTGCACCACACGTTGTGGTCTAAATTTTTGTTTCGAATTATGAATGGTGGTGGTCAGAGGCACTCTCTTTCAATGTCTGTTTGCGTGTTCACACACTGGACGCCAAACAACCCTGAACTATCCGCTGCTTGGAGGAATTTCGCGAGCTCCTGCCCACAGGGGTGCTGTACTCGGATAATCGTTTTCGAGCGGCTGCTGCACCACACGCTGTGGTCTAAATTTTTGTTTCGAATTATGAATGGTGGTGGTCAGAGACACTCTCTTTCAATGTCTGTTTGCGTGTTCACACACTGGACGCCAAACAACCCGGAACTATCCGCTGCTTGGAGGAATTTCGCGAGCTCCTGCCCACAACGGTGCTGTACTCGGATAATCGTTTTCGAGCGGCTGCTGCACCACACGCTGTGGTCTAAATTTTTGTTTCGAATTATGAATGGTGGTGGTCAGAGGCACTCTCTGTCAATGTCTGTTTGCGTGTTCACACACTGGACGCCAAACAACCCGGAACTATCCGCTGCTTGGAGGAATTTCGCGAGCTCCTGCCCACAACGGTGCTGTACTCGGATAATCGTTTTCGAGCGGCTGCTGCACCGCACGTTGTGGTCTAAATTTTTG
>NW_911446.1:0-1148 GCF_000209065.1 Trypanosoma cruzi | reverse complement strand
CACCAAACAACCCTGAATTATCCGCTGCTTGGAGGAATTTCGCGAGCTCTTGCCCACACGGGTGCTGCACTCGGCTGATCGTTTTCGAGCGGCCGCTGCATCACACGTTGTGGTCCAAATTTTTGTTTCCGATTGTGAATGGTGGGAGTCAGAGGCACTCTCTGTCAATATCTGTTTGCGTGTTTATATACTGGACACCAAACAACCCTGAACTATCCGCTGCTTGGAGGAATTTCGCGAGCTCTTGCCCACACGGGTGCTGCACTCGGCTGATCGTTTTCGAGCGGCCGCTGCATCACACGTTGTGGTCCAAATTTTTGTTTCCGATTGTGAATGGTGGGAGTCAGAGGCACTTTCTGTCAATATCTGTTTGCGTGTTCACACGCTGGACACCAAACAACCCTGAACTATCCGCTGCTTGGAGGAATTTCGCGAGCTCTTGCCCATACGGGTGCTGCACTCGGCTGATCGTTTTCGAGCGGCTGCTGCATCACACGTTGTGGTCCAAATTTTTGTTTCCAATTGTGAATGGTGGGAGTCAGAGACACTTTCTGTCAATATCTGTTTGCGTGTAATACACTGGACACCAAACAACCCTGAACTATCCGCTGCTTGGAGGAATTTCGCGAGCTCTTGCCCACACGGGTGCTGCACTCGGCTGATCGTTTTCGAGCGGCCGCTGCATCACACGTTGTGGTCCAAATTTTTGTTTCCGATTGTGAATGGTGGGAGTCAGAGGCACTCTCTGTCAATATCTGTTTGCGTGTTCACACGCTGGACACCAAACAACCCTGAACTATCCGCTGCTTGGAGGAATTTCGCGAGCTCTTGCCCATACGGGTGCTGCACTCGGCTGATCGTTTTCGAGCGGCCGCTGCATCACACGTTGTGGTCCAAATTTTTGTTTCCGATTGTGAATGGTGGGAGTCAGAGACACTCTCTGTCAATATCTGTTTGCGTGTTCACACGCTGGACACCAAACAACCCTGAACTATCCGCTGCTTGGAGGAATTTCGCGAGCTCTTGCCCATACGGGTGCTGCACTCGGCTGATCGTTTTCGAGCGGCTGCTGCATCACACGTTGTGGTCCAAATATTTGTTTCCAATTGTGAATGGTGGGAGTCAGAGACACTCTCTGTCAATATCTG
>NW_911445.1:0-1148 GCF_000209065.1 Trypanosoma cruzi | reverse complement strand
TCCTTCTCTCCCGTCAACGCCCGCACACCACCACAGTCTGAAGGTGACGCTGTTGAAGGCACATAAGGAAGGAAACACACCCACACAAGCAGTAATGTCTGGCTGGGCGCGTGCGCTGTCGCTCGCGGCCGTCCTGGTCGTCATGGCGTGCCTCGTCCCCGCGGCGACGGCGAGCCTGCATGCGGAGGAGACGCTGGCGTCGCAATTCGCGGAATTCAAGCAGAAGCATGGCAGGGTGTACGGGAGCGCCGCGGAGGAGGCGTTCCGCCTGAGCGTGTTCCGGGAGAACCTGTTTCTTGCGAGGCTGCACGCCGCGGCAAACCCACACGCGACCTTCGGCGTCACGCCCTTCTCGGACCTCACGCGCGAGGAATTCCGGTCCCGCTACCACAACGGCGCGGCGCACTTTGCGGCGGCACAGGAGCGCGCGAGAGTGCCGAGTGAGGGTGGCAGTGAGAGATCCGGCACGCTGCAGCTGCTACTGTTACCAGTAACCAAATGATGTACAAAGCCACGCCCAAGTGATGCGGCCAATACCAGTGGCGATTGCTGCTGATGGTGTTGTTTTTGCTGCTTTGGTACAAAACCGGGAGAGTAACCACCAAGGCCCTCTGTGATCCCCGCTGCCGTTGCTGTCTTCATCATTACACCACCGCCGCTGAACCGTGACGCAGAGGTACCACATGGCAAAGATGACCTCCCAGTTTGTGGCGCGCTTGACAAGGCCTCCCGCATCGGTTTGCCGTGGTACGCTGCGCTGGAGGCGATGTGCGGCGACAGTCGTGCGACGGACCTCGTCAAGTGGGGCTCATCCTCTTCACCACGCGGCGGAATGGATGCGTTGGCGGTGGTGCTAACGGACGCCATCGGTGTGCCCCCCTGTTGAGAACGTCCCTTAAAGAACGCGACAAGTTCCTCCTGTTCCATATCCCTCGGTGTGTCTTTGCCGCGCGCGGCATCCACTTCCAGAAGCCACTGGACAATGTCAGTCTCATTCTTTATGAACGGCAGTGTTTGCGAGCCCGAGTGCCAATGATAGAACTTGTTGGGAAGGTCAGAACTGCTGCCATTGTCCGCCGAAAGGACACCGATGCGCTTCGGGCTCTTATCCACTTCGCCCATGTTCGTCGACGCCGCAGTGCGGAGGG
>NW_911443.1:0-1147 GCF_000209065.1 Trypanosoma cruzi | reverse complement strand
GGTCTCCTGCCGGACGACTTTCAGTTACCCCCGACGGCAACAGCGGGCGAAGCTGCGTCGATTATCCTGCAGGTGAATGCTGTGGAGGACGTTTCTCTTCCGATGGCGCAGCGATTAAGGGCCATGGCACCACCCGCAACAGCGGCGGTGCAGGACAATGAGACGGAACTCCCCACGGCGGTGGGAGACGAGGCGCGGCAGATTTCAGTGGATGAAGTGCTGCGTTCTATGGAAAGTGACGAGCCCGCGTCGCAGCGACGTGGACGTCGTCAGCGTTTGCTTCGGCTAACCCTTACCGACGGCTTCACGAGGGTGATTGCGGTTGAGGACTGCCGCAAAGGATGTGACGCATTGCGAGAAGGGGTGGCGTGGGGTACCAAACTGCGACTTTATGCCCCGCTGCAAATACGCCACGGTGTGCTCATCTTGAAATCACAGCAGACGGTGATGGTGGGTGGGTTTGTGCTGGAGCTACAGGAATTCTGGGAGCGGCATGCAAAGGCAATGCTCGAGGAGATGTCCGGGAGACCCAAGAGGCGAATCCAGCAGCTTGCGGAGGTGCCTTCCAGGGTTGCGCCAGTGCAAATTCACAACGGGGCACGCACCAACGTGGAACATAATTCCGCGTCGTTACCACCACCACCACAGCAGCGGCTGCAGGAAGCAGGAGCAGAAGAAAATGCAGCAGCACCCGCTGCTCCAAGCCATTCCAACACTATGGCCTCCCTACATAGTGCGAATGCTGTGAATCAACCACCCCCACTCTCTTTCTCTCTTTCCGCCTCACAGCCCCAATCTCTTTCTGCGTGGCAATCACATCATCCGCCCACCGCCCCCTTTAGGACAGTTGCAGTAATCAGAGAAGTGACATCGGAATTGACGATTAGAGAAGTCTCTGCGCGTTCTCCGGAGGCATCCAAACGTTTTTCGCTTCTTGTCCTACTGTCAACTCCCCCAGCTGATGTCAACAGCGATGTGCCGACAGGAGAGGCAGAGCTCGTGGTGGATCTGGGCCACAACTGGCTGCAGCAAGCACTCGGCGTGGATCCTGACGCATTTCGCGCCCTGTTCCTTTCGCGCCAACCCGATGACGTTGCAAAGCTTAACACGTTGGTGGAGAGTGTGGGGTGGGAGTTGGAGAACTTTG
>NW_911442.1:0-1147 GCF_000209065.1 Trypanosoma cruzi | reverse complement strand
TTTGTACTTTGCCTGATGGAAATGGAACCAAAATCCCTTGAAGAGGAGAGCATGATGTACTTGTGCGGCAACGGCCACAATCGTTGGTGCGACAAGAGCTTCAACGTCATGGTCACGGAGGGCGGCCACTGTGGTGTGCATGCGGAACACTCATGGGGTGATGCCCTGACCCTCGCAAATGTGGTGGAGTACAGTCACGCTTCGGATGAATTTAAGGAGTTATACACAGAGGATGGGCATGTAAAAAAACTACCCGAAGATGAAGTGGCACTGACTGAGGGTAAATTTAAAGTGTTTGTCCCTAATCGCATTCGGTTCACCACTGATGCCGTGATGAAACGCGCTGTCCAAGGCGCGCAGGAACGGTGCATTCGCGAAATAAAAGATGTTGACATCCGCGTCTGCCGCTTTGCCGATGACGGCAAGGGGTTCCCGAAGAAGCAGCGCTGCATCCCTGACGCGTGGGTGCAGATGGCAATGCAACTCGCGTACTTCCGCGATCAGGGCCACTTTGACCAGTCATACGAGGCAGCTTCGATGCGTATGTACCGCAAAGGGCGCACTGAAACCATCCGCACTGTGAGTGAGGAGTCCTGTGCCTTTGTGCGGGCAATGGAGCAACCTTCGCTGAGCGCAGAGGCGAAATTAAAACTTCTTCGTGTTGCGTGTGAACGACACCAGAAGACATCACCTGACGCCATTGCTGGCTGCGGCATTGACCGCCACCTCTTCGGACTCTATTGCGCAAGTACCGGCTTTGAGGTGGCATCCGAGTTTTTGCAGGCGGCGATGCAGTCAAAGTGGAAGCTCAGCACGTCGCAACTGCTGACGCGGCAGCTGCCAGCCAAATTTTACCCGCCAAGCGATGAACCGTTTGAAACACCCAATGGCGGCTTTGGCCCTGTGCAAGACGACGGTTACGGGGTGTGCTACTGCTTATACGGCGAAAGTCTGTTTTACTTTACCATCACTTCGAAGCACAGCTGCAAATCGACTTCTTCGACGCGGCTTGCGGAGCACATTAGGAGGGCACTGCGTGATATGGCTGCACTTACAGGATGGAATTAAGAGGCAGCCCCCCGAAGAGAGCAGCGAGCATGAGCGATGATAGTCACGCAATTTGGATGTAAATAAATGCTTACTTTCC
>NW_911441.1:0-1147 GCF_000209065.1 Trypanosoma cruzi | reverse complement strand
GACAACCAGCAACACAAAAAAGCGCAGACGCATTCAGCCCAGTGATGTCACCGCCCTCCCACCGCCCACGCAGCCCCACACAACCACCATGCAGAGTGGCAGAATCCCAGCAAAAAGACACATGACCATTGGCACCGCTTCTGCAACCAAATGGTTCTACCACAGAGCACTCTTGATGCCGCGAAAGACACACAAGAACCGAGACAGAACCACGTGGCAGCGTTACAACCGTCGACCATCAAGCGCGTCCGAGGATGTAATGGTGGCACGGGAGGAATGGAGGACTCGCCGTTCACCGGCAGTCAAGGCGGCGTTCCTCCCTCACGTGGGTCGGCATTGCACAGCAAACAGCGGTACCATAAGCGCACACGGCACACACAAGAAGGACGAATAAAGTGGTACGGTGGCGGCACCCAGACACGGGGGACAAGGGTCCACGTCAATCGTGCGGTCGGTGCCTTCCTTCTCCCACTGGGGCGCAACTCCACCAACGCCGTCGCTCGCCCACTCCCCCACCAACACAGAGCGAGGCAGCAACAGCATGAGTTGCGACACGTGCGACAAGTACGCAGCCGCAGAGTCCCACTGCTGCCGCCATGACCAAACAAGGCTGGCTGCAGGGAGCAAAAAGAAGAATAAACACCCCATCAAACGCTTCAGCATCACGTGGAGGCACCGCAAACGACACAAAAAATGCAACGCCGTGCAGTGGCCGTTTCTTCTTTTACATTGACTTTTCTCAAATGTGTCCTGTGGCCGCACGCCAGACAACATCGTCAAGTACATCCGGCCAATAAGTAAATACGTAAAAAAAAGCCCCGTCACGCAAAGAGGGAGTTTCGGCGAAGGACGTGAAACACGCACCTTTTATGCATTTTCCACGGGACAACGCGGTGGCTCAATAATCAGTTTTTGCCAAGAATCAATAAAATAACAAAGCAATAATTCCGTAAACCAGGCAATAAACAAATCAAGAAAAAAGCAACGGGCCTACCACAAGCATCGAAGTTACTCTGCATCTACGAGAGGCCTCGCGTCTTCTCGCCTTGCAGGGGCACTGTTGGAAACAGAGCCTTTACACCCCGAGGAAAAAGTGCGCGAACTTTTTCGCGCAGCACAGATCCTCACATCTGCAGTGTCCGCTCCA
>NW_911440.1:0-1147 GCF_000209065.1 Trypanosoma cruzi | reverse complement strand
CTCCTGATCTCGCGCATCGATCTCTTGGACAGCTGTGGGGGCCGAGAATCGCTCGTTCTCGAATGGCTTCCCTCGTGTCTACCTCCATCTGTGAGAGTTATTGCTTCTCTAAACACCGAGAGTCCGCTTCTGACTGCCTTTCGGAAACGCATGCCACAACCGTACGAGACACTCATCACGTCTTTTCCAAGGCAAGTGAGGGCCGACTTATTTCTGAAGGAAGTTTTGCGGCGTGACGTGAGGAAAACGTCAGAAGACGGTGGCGCTATGAACGATGGCGGCACCTTCCGTCCATTTGAGCCCAACAAGTCGCTAGAAGGTGCCTTCTTGCAGAAGGATGGATCAGAAACCATATCCTTCGGTGTTTACACGGCTTCTTTTCTACAGCGAATGCCAAATAATTTGGCCGAGAGGGACATGGCGTTCATTCTCGCGGAGGATGTGCCCGACACTTTGGATGAAATCCTAACGGTGTTGTTGAGGCGGTATGAAACAATAAGCGACCCACTCACGGTTCAGTATCTTACGATGAGCCTTGTGGCGGCACCACTGCCCATTTCTGAGGTTATTTATATTTGTGAAGAGCTGGGACCTTGCAGACGCCACAAAACTTTACCAGTTCTTTTGATGATGTCAGATGACGGTCTCTTGACCGTGACTTCCGGATCCATTGTTCATTTATCGGGGCCGGATGTACGTCGGGTGGTAATAAAACTCTACGCGGATATTCAAGATCTTCTCAGCGTGCTGGTGGAGACGCACCTTGTTCGGCTGATCAAGACGCGAAGTCCCGATATGTGCTTTTACTTTGGACATCTGGCACCAATTATGATTGCAAATGGTAGCGTTGATGTTGCTTGCAGTTTTATATTAGATCCAACGCATATGGACGCTCTTTTGAGCCGTGATCCAGACAGCTGTACCCATGCAATTGATTTAATCTTTCGTCTTTTAAACACACGTCAGTTTATTCTTGAATTGGGTGAAGATATTTCTCCCTTAATGGATCAAACTACGCGGCGTCGTAACCGTGAGGCCTTACGGAGTGCTCTTGAATTCTTGCAGTTGGACAATGGTTTTTTCTTTCAATCTTCCTTGTTGGCTTCCGATGTATCGCCGTATTATTTACAGGCAATGGAGGCAGAGG
>NW_911439.1:0-1147 GCF_000209065.1 Trypanosoma cruzi | reverse complement strand
ACTCTACACGGCGGTTCAGTGCCACGAGAATGTTGGGCATTTTCGAGCTGATGGTGCCGGCCGTGTGGTTAATGCTAGATAAAGGAATGGGCGCGCGGCCGCCACGGAAAGCTTGGTCGACGCGGTAGGTACGAACAGAAGAAAATGTCACGGCGGGTATCTGCACATGCCCCAGGACCTCATGCTCAAACTGCACATCATAGTGGTGGTAGTTCGTCCTTGCGGATAAAACAGTCAAAGCAATCCCATGACGGGCAGCCGTGGCCTCCGCCGTCTCCTTCACCACGGCAAACTGTGGGCTCTTAGCAAATGACTCGTCTGCATGCATGAACAAACTTGTGGCATCGTTGTTGTTTCCATTCTCACTTTCAGGGTCATCGCCATCGGTGTCAGAGAGTAGCAACTCATCCAGGCATATCACAAGTTGATATTGATCAATTTCACCCTCTTCACGCGACGCAATCCATTTAGATGTGCCGACGTAATTAAACCGAGCGGTGTTACCCAGCAGCACAGAGAATCCAAATGGCAATGATGGTGGCTCTGAGGTTTCATCTCCTTTGCTGTCGGCCATCAGGGAAGCCCCCGCATTAAATCTTCGCCAGAGTTCAAGCGCGGCAGCTACGCCAGAGGCTCCACCTGTGGTAGAAGCAGACGGTGCAACACCGAGTGTGTCAAATGACGCCGTGATGAGCACTCGCGGCACCTCCGACGACTTCTTCACCCCCTTTGGCCTGAAGTTAAGAGAAGCATACAGACTGATGCTCATAACGGCATTGCTGGTTACCGGCGCAACCGCCTTCTCGCTTTCCCCAACGGAAATAACGGCATACTCGCTAGCGTTCAAAGTTTTAAGCGTCTCGGTCAAACGACGCGCGGCCACGCCGTCCTGCGGGAGAAAATACACCGGAAACCGCATGATACCACGTGCAAGATAATACTGGAAAAAGTTCTCGTTGTGCGTGTCGACAGGTGACAGGGCAACCACGATGCCTCTTACAGGCAACTCCTGCAACATTTCCCACTGCCCCGTCGTCATGTGCTGCTCCGTCGGAATAAAAACTGTCTGCTTCCTGTGAGAGGCAATATTGGCGGGGTTGAACAGCGCAATACTGCCACGCAGCAATGAAACCTGCGAGCCAAATGA
>NW_911438.1:0-1147 GCF_000209065.1 Trypanosoma cruzi | reverse complement strand
CTCAGCGGTGCAATCAGCCTCCAGTCCGCCTTCAGAAACTCGCCGTCACTCTCCCTTTTGCTCATGGCCATCATTTCGCGTCCCCCACTCTCAGTGCAGTGCTCGTGCCACGAGCAGCCACCGTCACGGGCGCACCGCACCACAGCACGCACGCAGCACACAACAGCACCACACGGCTAGCCATCATCACATCCAGTAGAGCCACCTAACACTGTGGAGCCGCCCTGCAAGAGCATGGGAGAGCAAAAAGAAACAAGGCCGCTACACCTCACACAGCCACCGCACAAAAACAAACGGCAGCAGCAGCAGCAGCAACGCACAAAACATTACGCAGATGGAATCAGTACCAAACCAAAACACGCACACAGTCCCGCAAAACAAGAGTTAAACAATAAATGAAAAAAGAAGATTAAAAAAACACACAAGGCCCAAGTGCGCATGCATATGAGTGTGTCTGATGCGTCCAACGTGACGGATGTGGGAACAACGCAGAGCACACAGCACGGCAGCAGAAGCAAAAAAAGCAAAAAACAATCACTATTTTATATTACATGTTATTTCGGATTGATAAAGAGGAGCACCAATCACTGCAGTTGTGTGCCGGCACTCACAGCCCACACTTCCCCTCAGCACAGACTGCTGTAAGCCAGCACGGACACCGCGAGCACCAGCGGGGCATAAACCCACGCAGGGCTGCTGGGACTGCCGTCAATTTTGCGAAGAAGTGGCGGTGCGCGGGTGGTCCTCGTAGTTGGCGCCTCTGTAGTCGTAATGCTTGGCGCCTCCGTGGTAGTGGTGGTCGCAGTTGGTGCTTGTGTAGTGGTCGTCGTAGTCGTTGTAGTTGTAGTTGTTGTCGTCGTAGTGGTAGTCGTGGTGGTAGTCGTTGTGGTCGTCGTCGTTGTAGTCGTAGTGGTGGTGGTAGAATCCTTATTAGCACTCGCTGTCACACATACGGACGGGCAGCAGCACAAGGCGAGCACCAGCAGGGCGCACAGCAGACGGCACGTCATCATCATCGTGAGTGTGGTCGTTCAGTGGTGTGGAGCTGATCTGCACAGTGAGGAAAATGGAGAGCAACAGAGGAGAAGAGAGGTGCGGCAGACACACACGGAGAGCAAACCACACAAGACGAGAGAGCAGCAGCCAG
>NW_911437.1:0-1147 GCF_000209065.1 Trypanosoma cruzi | reverse complement strand
AGGAGAGCAGCAATTCGGTCAGGGCGTTCAGCAAAATAAGGCACAGCAGTCGGGTAGGCGCGGCCCATCCACGTCCTCCCCCTCAACCGACCCACCACACAGTCGGATCACACACCCAAAAAGAGCAGTGGCGCCCAAAAAAATAACACGGACACTAACGCCTCGTGCTCTCCTCAATGTAGTTTCACGGCACATCCGAGGCATCACAAGAAGAGACAAATACTTACATTCCGTCGGCATAAGCACGGGAATAAAGCGCGGATTCCGCCCCGTGAACTCCCATCCAAATAGTCTCGGCCACAGAGTGTCTGTCGCCGACCCTCAGGAAGGGCTGATGCATCGACTGCCGCTGAACGATGCCTCAGCGATGCAACAAAAAGAGCCACTGTCTCTCGAGGTTAGTCACCAGCCTTTCCTCCCATTGAAAGGAAAAAAGCAAAGTGACGGTGTGGGCGTGTCTAGCTGACAGAAATGGAGGAATTGACTCCAGCAGCAGAACAAATTGAACTGATCCTCCCCCCAAAACCTTCAAAGACACCGGTCGGTCAGCTGCCGAGGTTGACGGCGCGGAGGACAACACCTTGAATGCATGGAGCACTGCAGCGGCCTGAATATATTCTGCAATATCCGCGGTCAGTCAATGAACGCACAACAAAGAGACAGCAAGTCCAAAGGGGCGTGTGAGCCCGTCAACAATCACCCGCGCCGGAGGATCGCCACTCCCACCCTCTGGGGGCACCTCAATGACGCTAAATATTTCCACCGCATGGCATAAAGCAGTGCCTTGCAGCACCCCATGCAGTGCAGCAATAGAAAACCATCTCAAACACGGCGTGCGACAAAGATACCAAAGGAAGGTGCAGCAAATGCCCTCCGCATCTCAGCAGCTCCAAACATCCAGTAAAAGGCAGAAGCGTCATACAGTACCCACGGACTCACCGAATATGGCGTCAAAAGGCAGCGAAATGTCAGACGCCGAAGGACCCGCATTTCCCCTCCGTGACACCTCCACGGATGAATACAAACGCCGTGCCCTGCGGCCTCTCGACCTCTTCGAGGCAACTTTGCGGCCACATGGCGATGGCCCAACGTGGCTGGCAATCAGATCCAGTCGTCGCGGCAAAACAGTACAGAAAGTAGGGTGGTG
>NW_911436.1:0-1147 GCF_000209065.1 Trypanosoma cruzi | reverse complement strand
TGTGTATGTGTGTGTGTACTTCGCTTGGTGTGTGCTGACGCGTGACGAACAACACACCCCGCCGTGGCTCCTGCTGGTGGTGGCCGTCGCTGTGTGTTCCGGTGCAATGTTCCTACTCCTTGTTCCGTGTGTCTGTGTGCGTGAGTTGTTGTGGTTGGGAGCGACCGCGGCGAGGATCATGATGATGCCACTCACAGTGTGGATGGGTGGCGGTGCTCACCGTCTCACCTCTTTACTGGCTTTTTTCCCTTTTTTCTCTTCCCTCCTACATGCACACACGCTAGGAAAGCAAGCAAACGAACGCGAATCGCTACTGTGAAATTCGAAGGCTCTGAAATTTCCAACCACAGCACACACACCGCCTACACACACATATTTATATGCTCTCACGTGTTGCTGCTGTGAAGGCACCCCGCACACACAACCGTCGCCGCGTGACCGGATCCAGCGGAAGGAGGAGGGAAGGAGGAGAGAGTGAGCCGCCGAGGCCCAACATGTCCCGGCGTGTGTTTACCTCCGCGGTGCTGCTCCTACTTTTCGTGTTGATGTGCGGCGCCGCGGGGCCTGTGCAGGCCCAAAGCTTTGGAGCGGGAGTGGGCGATTACTATGGAAGACAAGGTTCGAGGCAGTTGCCAAGGGAGCATCAGGCCGCAAACCCACCGATCCCTGGCCACATTTTCCGCAATCCCCATCTTGTGAATGTGAACGGGATGCTGCTGGCCATTGCTGGAGCTCAGTTCAATAGAACTGTGGGGAGCGGGAGTGCGTCCATGCAGTTGACGGCGCAGCTCAGCGTGAATCGTGGGGTGAATTGGAGTCCGTACCCGAGACCTGGAGATATTGATGGTTTTGCTGCACACCCTTACTGGATGTCGTTTCCCTCGTCTTTTGGACCCTTCGGATCGCTTTTTGCATTTGTGGAGGGTTACGACTTACGGAAGGGAGTCAGACCTCATTATGCCAATAGGTGGGGAGGAAGTGGTGTGGAGCCTGTTATCCATTTTCTGGACACAAGGCCTGGACGAAGCGGAGGTTTGTCGATGAGTTCCGTCTCTATGAGCATTCTCCTTCCTTATCCCCATAAATCCGGTGACATGATTGGCTTCCTCAAACGATGCCAAGTACTCCCATCACGAAAAAATGACGG
>NW_911435.1:0-1147 GCF_000209065.1 Trypanosoma cruzi | reverse complement strand
GCAGTCTCAGCACATGGAGGGCCTTTCTCTGAGGACGACGCGTCATCGCAGGACAAAAACGAGGAAGAAGGGCAGCAGGACGAACAGCACAGTAATAATCCCAAACAAAATGAAGATGCATACACGACGAAGCAGGGGGAGACCGCAACAGGGTTTCTTGGACGTTCAGGTCGATCTTACTCGGTGAACTGTATTTTGGATAGGGCAGCCTTCAGCGGTCTGGATTTTCCCGGTGGAAGTAAGCGGCTTGGCGCATCACAGAATGACGCCGTTTTCTCTAAACGCCATTTTTATCATACCCACAGCGGCGCGATCATCACACGACTGCCCTCTGTGGCAGCGGTTCGATGTCGTTCAATATTGCAGCTTCTGCATCCACCATCTTCAACCCACAAGGATGAAAGTACCGAGGAGGATGGCAACCTGTCGCAGTTGACACAGTCCATTCGCTCCACCAGGAGCCTTATGGATGATCCCATCTATCGTGTAGTTATCACTGGCGGGCCATGCAGCGGGAAGACATCATGTTTATCATACCTTCGTCGGGTGTTTGAGAAACTTAACTTTAATGTATTCTGTGTACCCGAAGTTGCAACCCTGTTGCATAGTGGGGGCGTTAATTTAATACTTAGTACCAGCGAGGAGCGTATCACACAACAGCGCGTTATTCTTCAGATGATGATGATGTTGGAGGATGCCTTTTACGAGTTGGCATCGATGCGCTCTCGACCATCTTTGATTCTCTATGATCGTGGTACAATGGACGGTAGTGCGTATTGCTCGGACGAGGAGTGGGACGCCATTCTTAAGATAACGGGGTATACGAATGAGGAGTTAAGCGATGCACGGTATGATGCAGTTGTCCATTTGGTAACGGCAGCCATTGGTGCCGAGCAGTTTTACACGATTGAAAATAACGCTGCTCGTTCCGAGGGACTGGAGGATGCACGACGCCTGGATGCCATGACTCTAAATGCATGGCGTGGCCACTACCTCGTCTCTGTGGTACATAACGAGGACACGGATTTTGAGAAGAAAATGTTACGCGTGGCGGAATTTATCGGTTTTGTGACGGGCGTTTCAACGCTGGAAGAAAATGCAACAGAGTCCGTGGTCCCCAAGAAAACTGCTAGGTCTGCCGGGGAAA
>NW_911434.1:0-1147 GCF_000209065.1 Trypanosoma cruzi | reverse complement strand
ACACAAAAGGGCAACAGAAAAAAAGAGGAGCACACTCTCCAGAAAAGGAGTGACGGCTGATCAGTCATCCCCCGTTCCTTCTCACGTGACATCCACATATGCACACTCCATCTAAAATACGTACCTCCCTGGACGCCGCATGCAATGAAGTGTGGTTTCGTCACTCGCAACGTGTTTTTCCTCCTGCAAACAACCAAAAAAATAATAATAATAATAATGGCCATGGCGCAGCTTCACTCAGGGGAAGCAATCGAAACAGACACGGGTGGGAACCAGAGAGCATACCAACAATAAAAAAGGATAATAACTCCTCCAAGCCACGGAGTCGTGCAGTGTGCATCCCTCTTCTTCTAAATTGAAGACCTCCCCAACAGAGCAAATGCAACAGACACATGTGCAGCACAATATATTTCGCTGCCCCACGTTCCATCTTAATTCCCATGACTGCCACGGCGGCGGTGCCGGCGTTACATCTGAGATGGCTCCAAAATATCAGGCACCATGCTGTGGAGAGTGGATGCTTGCCGAACGTGACCGCGTCAGCGTATAACACAAAATGACATCAAAAAAAAAACTATTCGCGGCTCAAGCTACCCGTGTGTGGCCGTACTAAAGCAAACACTGAGACACGTGTGGAGCAACGCAAAAGGAGACAGGAGGAACCACCAGAGTAATCCAAAAAAAAACATATCGATACATAATAATCTTCCGGGCAGCTGGCCGGATCCTGAAATTATTTATGGAAACCAAACAAGTTAGGAAAAAAGGTTCGTTAGTTAATTGCTTCAATGTTTTATTCTCATTCAATATATAGAATTCTGTGGACCACTAGCATGGTCCTTCGTCCTCAGTTGGGATTTGAATATTATTACTTACGAAGTGGCAGACTTTGGGGTCCTCCAACCACAAGACCCCGCCGCGTGGTGGGAGCCAAAAGGGGTGGGTGGGGTGGCAAAATAAAATTAAAATTTTATCCGGCCTCTATCGGCTCCCTGCCCCTACAAAGTCGCGTTCTTCCCAAAAGATTCATACGGTAGAAGGTATCATAAAGAATGCATTCATTTATCAGGATAAACACATACATCAATTATGTTAGCCAGCTCTCCCGCGATCATTCTTTTCACAAGCTCCTAAAAAAACACATCAG
>NW_911433.1:0-1147 GCF_000209065.1 Trypanosoma cruzi | reverse complement strand
AACGATCCGCCGAGTGCAGCACCCCTGTGGGCAGGAGCTCGCGAAATTCCTCCAAGCAGCGGATAGTTCCGGGTTGTTTGGCGTTCAGTGTGTGAACACGCAAACAGACATTGAAAGAGAGTGTCTCTGACCACCACCATTCATAATTCGAAACAAAAATTTAGACCACAACGTGTGGTGCAGCAGCCGCTCGAAAACGATCCGCCGAGTGCAGCACCCCTGTGGGCAGGATCTCGCGAAATTCCTCCAAGCAGCGGATAGTTCCGGGTTGTTTGGCGTCCAGTGTGTGAACACGCAAACAGACATTGAAAGAGAGTGTCTCTGACCACCACCATTCATAATTCGAAACAAAAATTTAGACCACAGCGTGTGGTGCAGCAGCCGCTCGAAAACGATCCGCCGAGTGCAGCACCCCTGTGAGCAAGATCTCGCGAAATTCCTCCAAGCAGCGGATAGTTCCGGGTTGTTTGGCGTTCAGTGTGTGAACACGCAAACGGACATTGAAAGAGAGTGTCTCTGACCACCACCATTCATAATTCGAAACAAAAACATAGACCACAGCGTGTGGTGCAGCAGCCGCTCGAAAACGATTATCCGAGTGCAGCACCGTTGTGGGCAAGATCTCGCGAAATTCCTCCAAGCAGCGGATAGTTCCGGGTTGTTTGGTGTTCAGTGTGTGAACACGCAAACAGACATTGAAAGAGAGTGCCTCTGACCACCACCATTCATAATTCGAAACAAAAACATAGACCACAGCGTGTGGTGCAGCAGCCGCTCGAAAACGATTATCCGAGTGCAGCACCGTTGTGGGCAAGATCTCGCGAAATTCCTCCAAGCAGCGGATAGTTCCGGGTTGTTTGGCGTCCAGTGTGTGAACACGCAAACAGACATTGAAAGAGAGTGTCTCTGACCACCACCATTCATAATTCGAAACAAAAACATAGACCACAGCGTGTGGTGCAGCAGCCGCTCGAAAACGATTATCCGAGTGCAGCACCGTTGTGGGCAAGATCTCGCGAAATTCCTCCAAGCAGCGGATAGTTCCGGGTTGTTTGGCGTTCAGTGTGTGAACACGCAAACAGACATTGAAAGAGAGTGTCTCTGACCACCACCATTCATAATTCGAAACAAAAACATAGACCACAGC
>NW_911432.1:0-1147 GCF_000209065.1 Trypanosoma cruzi | reverse complement strand
TATAATTATATGTTGACTTTATGCCAAAAAACTTTTTGTCATATTTTTGTAAAAAAGCCTTAGAAAAATTTTTGAATTTTTTGTTATCGACAAATTTAAAATAATACTTATGTCTAAATCTTTCTTTTGTTTTTAAACTAGCATATTTAAATTCATAAACTCCAAATTCATTTGTATTCCTTTTTATTTCCCTACTTAAGGTTGATACACTTCGTTTAATTAATCTTGAAATCATACGAAGAGAATAATTTAACTTTAAGTAATTTTCAATAATTATTCTTTCAGAATCTGTTAAATGGTTATATTTTTTTATTGTATAATTCATATGAGTTCCTTCCGTTCCAATGGAACTTTTTTCTTTTTTTTAATTAATATAAAAAATTCAAGTTCCACATCTAAATTTTACTTTAAATGTGTTGCACTTGAATTTTCAATTTAGGGTATAATTTTAATTATAATTAAATTACACCCCAAAGAGAAAGTTCAAGTGCAACACAAATGCCTTGGGCTTTTTTATTATATATTTTTTATTTTTGTTAAACTATTTAATCAAAAAAAGTAAATAAAAAAGTTCATTTTTGCAAATGAAAATAAAAAAACTTTTGTTTTACTGATATTTGTTGATAATGATTATTATTTAATATTTTCTAAATACACTTGTAGCGGTGTTTTCCAATTTAGTATTTCGCGTGTCATATTATTTATTTGGTTAACAACCGAATCTAATTTTTCTTGCGTTATAGTATTAAAGTTAAATCCTTTTTTAAATTCCCTTCTTAAAATTCCGTTTCAATGTTCATTTGATCCTCTTTGAAAAGATGCATAAGGTTCAGCTCTATAAATTTTTATATTCATTCATATAGCTAAAATACCTATTTTTTCAAATTCAATACCGTTGTCTATTGTTATTGTTTTTACTTGTAATTTATTATCTTTTATAATCTTTTTTAGTTCTGAATTAATTGTATGTGGCGATTTGCTTTGTATTATTCTTGCAAATCCAATTCTTGTTTTTCTTTCGGTTAAAGTTAAAACATTATTATATCCATTTGCTCTTTTTCCTAAAACCAAATCTGCTTCTCAGTGTCCAAACTCAAGTCTTAAATCTATAGATTTAGGTCGGGTTCATATGGAAAAACATAATCAG
>NW_911431.1:0-1147 GCF_000209065.1 Trypanosoma cruzi | reverse complement strand
CAATTCACCAGGCTTCACGCGGTTAACGACGACGCGGCCCGTTGAGGTATACCGTGAGGCTGTTGAGCGCATCAAGGCGTTCTGCCAGCGTCACGCGGCCGTTTAGCCGCAGAGGGTTCATTCCGCGACCGGCGTCAGGCAACACGACGCATCCAAGGCGTAATTAGTGTTTTCCATCATCTATTTATTTAATGAAATCATTTAACTGGTTAATTTTATTTGCGGTAGGGCGGGGTATGCGTATGTGTGGATGGGAGTACTGTCTAACACTGCGGCTTTTTTGTGTTTTTTGTTTTTTTTGGGTGTGGGGGATGGGCTTTACTGGTCCGTTGAGCAATCGTGGTAAGAAGTAAAAGAAAAAAAAACGTCGAATCTCTTTTGGTTTAACATCTTTTTTTTTTTTTTTTTTTTTGGTTTTATTTTATTCCTTATGATGTGGGGGGGCCATTTTTGTCCTCTTACCATTTTCCTGCTTGACATGCCGCCTCTTTTGGTCCCGGATCGCTGCCCGTCCGTGCGCCCGAGTGTGTGGCATTCCAATCTTTTCCTTCCTCCTTTCCCTTCGCTGTTTTTTTTTTTTTGTTTTTTTTTTTTTTGTGGACCCACAGTCTGTCCCGCAAGGAATTGTTGTAATGGCTTATTGATTTGGCAGCACGTGCCCTGTAAGGCGTGCCCCCAGACCTCGTGGTGCTGTGCCGTGCCCCAGCAAGACGCAGCTGGTCCGGGCGCTGGTTGTGATGCCGTCAGCCCCGCGCCAACAACGACGACCCCATGAGGGAAACATTGCTGGCTCCTGGCTTCCCCCGACAATACGGAGCAATTGACCCTGGCACCACGCTGAGGCGGCCGGAGGGAAAATTCCGAAGGGAAATAACAACGGGTTTGGCGGGGGTGCCAGGAAATGAAGGTAAATAAGAAGGGAAAAAATTGTATATGCGAGCAATGAGAGTCATGTAAATGCAAAACGAAGGTTCAAAAACAAGGATCATACTTTGGTTGGTGACATACCACGACGGGGTGGTTGAAGAGGGCAATAGACGTGTACTGCGTGTGCGCTTGAGGCTGTTAGAGGCCTCTATTTTGTTATCGTATTTGGCTTGGGTCTCTTTGATCTGTCCTTTGTTGCTCATCTGTGGCCGTAAACTGA
>NW_911430.1:0-1147 GCF_000209065.1 Trypanosoma cruzi | reverse complement strand
ATATGATAAGAATACATTTGGGCGAGAGAAAGGAAATTCTACACATGCAGAACCTTCCGTGGTGGAAAAGAAATCATGCGAGAAGGATGTTTCTTTCAAGCTGCATGCATCTACTCAACCACCATCGGTCACCCTGGTAGAAGAAACAAAACGGCAGACTGTGGAAGCGGGAGGACAAAATAAAGGGTTTTTTGACAAGGAAAGTATCATTCAGCAACTGGTTAATGCTGAGGAACGCAATGGACAACTTATGGCGGAAGTGGCGCGGCTTCAACGTGCATTGGACGCGGATGGAAACGCAAAGTTTGTTCAACACGCCTTATTAACAGAAAGTGAGGTGGAGAGACTAAAACAGGAGCTTCTGCGGGAGCGATCATCTACAAGGCATCATCGCGAAGCTCATATGGAGGCATTGATAGAACTTGGTAAGCTGAAGGAAACGGTGGATCAATATGGAGATCGTGCCTCGCTGCTCAGGCGCAACGCGGAGCTAGAAGCCAGGATAGATGAAATGGCAAAGAAGACGGTCAAACAGGACCTTATTATGGCAAAACTACGCGAAGAAACGGCGCCGTTGGAAACACGATACGGCAATTCCTCTTGTGGCTCAGAGTATGTGACGGTGCGTCATGCCAGTCTTTGTGGCCTCTGCCGCGAGAGGCTGGGGGCCGACGCGGATCGTCGTGTGGCACGCGACCGTCTGGCCCAGCTGGCGGCACTGGAGCCACTGGGCATTGTTCCACCGCCTCTCTCGGAGTCTTGGCCGCCTGAGGTGACGCGACGACTGCAGGAGCCACGCGAGAAGGCTCCGTCAACTCCTGTTCCGCCACCATCCGGGGATGCGGCTTCTTTATGGCGCGACGCTGGAGTTGATGCACAGCCGCAGCACGTCAGCAAGGAGGGCATCGGAAGTTCTTCGGCGGCGTCAAAAGGGCCTTGTGGGGCAGCCAATATATGGAGGGAGCTCCCTGCCATGGACGGGCGAGCACTGTACTACAATATCGTCACCAACGCGACCACATTTGAGCCCCCAGCATTGATGGGTCCTGCGAGTGGAGAGAGAAAGGGCGAGGAAAACAAAGGTTTTGCCGCGATTGAAGGGAAATAACCGTTAATGGGCCGTTGGTGTTGTTTTGCCCATTTGTTA
>NW_911429.1:0-1147 GCF_000209065.1 Trypanosoma cruzi | reverse complement strand
CTCCAGTTTCTCCGGTGCGCTCGTCGTCGTTGGGTTCCTCGCCTTCCCCGGCAGCCGCATCCAAAAAATGTTTATTGGAGTTATGAACAGCTGCTTTTGCCTCCGCAGCAGCTAATGACCACCCCGGTGGATTGTTGACACCCTTATCGCAAAGCTTGCGTATATCCTCATCGAAGATCGCTTCACCCTTCACAGCTCGCCTCATACTCAAATAACGATCCGATGCCTGTATTTCGTTCAACGCTCCTTTATCACGGATATACTTCGTGGGGTCCTTGAAAAACTCTTCCAGCAAGACATCCCGATTGGTGTCCACAATGCCCATGCCGTCCAGTTCCCTTGTAAGAAAGTCGCTCAGCTTCATTTCCTTGACGCGAGATCTTCCTTTAAACAGTACATCTTCGATATTAGTGGAAATGGTAAATTTCATTTCTTGCGTTCGTCTTAGCCTTTCCTCTGCCTCCCGCCTCGCTTCCGTCAGTACCTGCGTGAGTACTCCGTTTGGTATTCCCCTTGCAAGAGGAGTGATTGTATGCTTTTCTTTCATAGTCCCTACGTTGACCAAGAGAGCACACCTTTGTGAAGCGGCTTAGTAATGGCCTCCAGCGCTTGGTGCGCAGTTAAGTTAAAAATTTCTTCAAGAAGCCGCTGGTCTTGTACGCAATCATCCGGCTCCTGAACAAACACCTCCATCGTCACATTGTAGCCTTCATCAACGGCCGCCCTGCCGCCAACATAATTCCAAAGGAAATCACTCAGTATCATGTTGGTGCTGCTAGTGTTTTCTCTCCTGCAGGATTTCCTCTACGGTGCTGCTCATGGTCCACCGCGGCCACACTTTACTCCCCGCCACACGTCGAGCTGCAGCGTCGGAACCATCACAAGAGCCACGGCGAGGTGCCACCACAACACCCGTGCGGTGAAGCATCCCAGTCGCACCGCCCAACTGCGGCCAGCAGGCGCCGCTGGCTCCAAAGGACACTCGCGGCTGTTCCGTCCCGCAGTCCCAACGGCGTTAGGCGTGGCACTCGCACGGCTCGGTGGTCGGTGCGCCATGCAGCCGCACTGCAACGCCTGTCGGTGAGGCAGCCGAGGCCCACCGCCCCGCAGCAACGCGAGGCGTGCAACCAACCCCAACATACCGCCA
>NW_911428.1:0-1147 GCF_000209065.1 Trypanosoma cruzi | reverse complement strand
CGGGTTGTTTGGTGTCCAGTGTGTGAACACGCAAACAGACATTGACAGAGAGTGTCTCTGACCACCACCATTCATAATTCGAAACAGAAATTTAGACCACAGCGTGTGGTGCAGCGGCCGCTCGAAAACGATCCGCCGAGTGCAGCACCCCTGTGGGCAGGAGCTCGCGAAACTCCTCCAAGCAGCGGATAGTTCAGGGTTGTTTGGCGTCCAGTGTGTGAACACGCAAACAGACATTGAAAGAGAGTGTCTCTGGCCACCACCATTCATAATTCGAAACAGAAATTTAGACCACAGCGTGTGGTGCAGCAGCCGCTCGAAAACGATCCGCCGAGTGCAGCACCCCTGTGGGCAAGATCTCGCGAAATTCCTCCAAGCAGCGGATAGTTCAGGGTTGTTTGGTGTCCAGTGTGTGAACACGCAAACAGACATTGACAGAGAGTGTCTCTGACCACCACCATTCATAATTCGAAACAGAAATTTAGACCACAGCGTGTGGTGCAGCGGCCGCTCGAAAACGATCCGCCGAGTGCAGCACCCCTGTGGGCAAGATCTCGCGAAATTCCTCCAAGCAGCGGATAGTTCAGGGTTGTTTGGCGTCCAGTGTGTGAACACGCAAACAGACATTGAAAGAGAGTGTCTCTGACCACCACCATTCATAATTCGAAACAAAAATTTAGACCACAGCGTGTGGTGCAGCGGCCGCTCGAAAACGATCCGCCGAGTGCAGCACCCCTGTGGGCAAGATCTCGCGAAATTCCTCCAAGCAGCGGATAGTTCAGGGTTGTTTGGCATCCAGTGTGTGAACACGCAAACAGACATTGAAAGAGAGTGTCTCTGACCACCACCATTCATAATTCGAAACAGAAATTTAGACCACAACGTGCGGTGCAGCGGCCGCTCGAAAACGATCCGCCGAGTGCAGCACCCCTGTGGGCAAGATCTCGCGAAATTCCTCCAAGCAGCGGATAGTTCAGGGTTGTTTGGCATCCAGTGTGTGAACACGCAAACAGACATTGACAGAGAGTGTCTCTGACCACCACCATTCATAATTCGAAACAGAAATTTAGACCACAACGTGCGGTGCAGCGGCCGCTCGAAAACGATCCGCCGACTGCAGCACCCCTGTGGGCAAGATCTCGCGAAA
>NW_911427.1:0-1147 GCF_000209065.1 Trypanosoma cruzi | reverse complement strand
TCTTGTGGCCACGGTGTCCGTCCACGGTGTGCCGAAGGGAGATACCCCCATTCCGTTGATGGGTGCGACGATGAATGACAATAAGAATCCTGTGCTCCTGGGACTGTCGTACGACAAAGAGGGGAAGTGGCAGGTGCTGTGCGGTGGCAAAACGACCAAGGAGCTCCGCAGTAATTGGGAGCCAGAGACAACACACCAAGTGGCCATTGTGCTACGGAACGGAAAACAGGGCTCCGCGTACGTCGATGGTCAGCGTGTGGGAGATGCGTCATGTGAATTGAAAAACACGGATTCGAAAGGAATCTCACACTTCTACATTGGAGGGGATGGAGGCGGCGCAGGGAGCAAAGAAGACGTGCCTGTGACCGCGACGAATGTCCTGCTGTACAACCGCCCGTTGGATGACAATGAGATCCGCGTCCTCAACGCAAACAAAATTTCTATTCCAAAGCTGACAGATCTGAAAAAATTGGCGGCAGGAGCAACGGGTGAAGGTACCGCTCGTGACGGCGGGGCACATGGTGGCAGCACTGTTTGCGGAGGCGGACTGCTGCCGCTGCTCTTTCTGCTTGGATTGTGGGGGATTGCCGCTTCTTGAGGAGTGTGTGGCCTCTGCGTGGAGCATCTCAGCCCTTCCCCACCACCGACGCACACACCCCTGGTAGTGGATTACTCTCCTTAAAGGAAAATATTCATGTTTTTTTTTTTTTTTTACTTTTTTGTGCGTGTTTTTTTATAGTCTCCCATCTCTCATCCATTCTTTTTTTTTTGCTTTTGGGGCAATCAATATGGACGTTCTTTTTCTTTTCTACTCTTCCCTCTTTTAATTGTTTCTTCTGCACTCTTCCTGTGAGGGGTGCCGTGTGTTTCCCGCCCAACTGCTCCACTCGCACACCCACCGACACGCTCATGACGACGGCCCTGTGCGCCTCGCCCGCTGCACGCATGAGGAGGGGCCGCGACGAACGGCGCGCTGAGGGAGCCGTGACGTGTGGGCGTGCGACGAGGGCCGGTGGGGCGGAGCACACATTTCTTTCCCTCTTGTTTTGTTTTCTTTGCGGCCAGGGCGGGCAGACACCCGCAGCGCCACACACACACAGCCACACCCTGCCGCTCTTTAAAGTAAATTTTTTGTGCCTTGCGCGTG
>NW_911426.1:0-1146 GCF_000209065.1 Trypanosoma cruzi | reverse complement strand
GGGAGTGTTGCCACCGTTCCGTTGTGGGCTGCCGTGGCGCTCCGCCAAGAGGGTTACCTGGTGCCTCAGGTCCCTCCTAGGTACACAACTTCTGTTTTTCGTGAGTTCAAGACCGATCCTCTTGCGGTAAGTCTGCACAAAAAGTCACCGTACTACTACGAGGCAGGCCTTTTGTTATGCGCCATGCTTCCAATAAACGAGGGGAACCGGCTTGCGGCGCAGCTCTTTCGATTATATCAGCTACGATACCTCAAGGTTATTCACGCAGCTGCGAAAAAAGGGTTTGATTTGAGTGATGTGCGGGAGAAGCTGTGCGAGAGCGAAAGGGAGCTTCTAGATGCCCTGATCGGTGGCTTGGAAGACGAACGCCAGTGGCATCACAGTGCCTTTTGAGGATTCTGAAGGAGAATCAAAAAAGAAGTCGATTCTATTTCTCTTTCACTCGAAGAAAGATGAAGTTTTGTTGTTGTTTTTTTTTTTTCTTGTGTGTGTGTATGTGTGCATTGTCCTCTGCGCGCTTCAACTTCTCCCTTCACCTTTTCCATGTGCGTGAAGTGCCTTTTTAGCAAGGAGTGACATGGCCATTGAAGAAAATGCTTGTAACGATGACAGCCAAGTGGTGACGGAGGCTACATCAGAACGGACAGTGAACAGCGCCACCGTGTTTCGATACCCATTTAACACCATGGATCTTGGGTGGCTTGTAGGGTACATTGATGCGTTTCTGGTGAAATCAGAACGATGGACAGCGGCGATGCGCCTTACTACGTGTTTCATGACGTTTACTGTGCTGCATGAGGACCCTTTAATGGAGGATGCCACTTTTCAGCTTCACAAGACCATGTTGGATAGAAGCATTAAAAAGAGCTGGCCCAGGCGGAACCGAGACATAAGCAATACGTTCGATGCGGCGTATCATGTCTTCGAGACCATTTGTATCGTATCGAAGTATCCCAATCTTGACCCTGCTGGCAAAGCAGGGATTCTCAGGATGAGTGAGAAGCTTATTCAAGGCATGGAGAAGCCGATGGATAATGTCGTGATTAAAATTGATCTTAAGAAGAAAAGTGAAACTTTACATGCCACACTTGCTCGCCTACAGGCGTTAGGGCGAGCGCCGGAGTCCCTTAGTGCATTTGACGCACT
>NW_911425.1:0-1146 GCF_000209065.1 Trypanosoma cruzi | reverse complement strand
GAGGCTAACGTATGGTATAACATACATACACTTACTAGGTGTTAAACTTTGGGAATGTGGTGAATCCACTCTTATCCCATTTATTCCTTTCTTATTCCTATCCGCATTGGTTTCTATTATTGATAAACTCATGATCCGGCCAGCTGCCCAGAAGATTATTCTATTTTATTTGTCGATCTACCTCTCTTTATGTGTGCTTATATATTTCCTGTGAAAGGATTCCTTTCTATAGAAATGCCCTTGCGAGCGCTTGCCAAATTTCTTTTGCATTGATTACTTCTTTACATTTTTTTATTATTGTTTTTCGTGTCTAACTCTGCCGCCGGGTTTTATTACGGGAAAAGAAAAAGGCTCGAACGGATGGAGACCCCTATGGTGGCGCTGCATTTTGTTGTTTGCGCCCAATAGGCCAATAAAGAAAGAAGATTCGGCCATTACGACAGGGTGCTGGTTGAGGTACTGCCTCGTGCGGTTGTTTTTTGCGGTGGGGATGGGGGAGGTGATTGGGGAAACACTGGGCACGAAATGTGACTTGAAATCCTAAACTGCGTTTTCAGAATGTCTGGAGGGTTGTTGCCCCGAGCTATAACAATGCCCTGCATTGAAGAATAGTTATTTTATATTTTTGTGCCTGCGGCGTCTTTATGCTGAACTGAAGTCTCTTTTATTATTCGCGGGTGCCGATAGGACGGTTTAAAATATGTTTGTTGTTTTCGGGCATGTAGGATGTCTGGTGACGGTGCTTTTTTTGGGAGTTTACATGAGAGGAATGGGGATTGAGCGGTGCGGGATGTGTGGTGGGTGCCGCAGGCTTGTTGGCCCGCGATTTGGGTGCCCTCCAAAATTCATTACATTTTGGGCTCCTCAACGAACACTTTTATTCTTTATGGAATCATGTGCCATTACAAATGACACCCTCGACTGTTGTGTTCCGCCATCCTTTTTTTTTTTACTGGATGTATGAGAGCTTTGCATGCTGCGGCGAGAACTGCATTTGTTACTGTGCCATTGGTCTCTTTTTTTTGTTTTCATTCTTAGCCATTTTTACTTTTGTTGCTTATTTTATTTCTGGTCATGTTGAGACTCCTGCGTGCTCCGTGCCTCCACTTCACTCACCAAATGGAGGTGCATGGCCATTGCGCTGGA
>NW_911424.1:0-1146 GCF_000209065.1 Trypanosoma cruzi | reverse complement strand
TTGTACAAACTAGAGCACGAACTTCAGCGCGACGTGGTGGAACAGCAAGAGGCTGAGGATGAAGAGAATAACACACACGCTGAGGACTTCCGCATCCCTGATAAAGAAATGACGCAGTCAATTAGTGATTTAAAGAAGGATACCCTTAAAAAGGGGGAACTTATGCAGGAGGAGCTGCGGAAAGCACGACGCGTGTTTGACGGGCTAACATTTTACATTTCGCGTGAAGTACCGCATAAACATGCCACTCTTATAATTGAAGCGTGTGGTGGTCGCGTGGCAACGGCCTACGCGGCAGACAACATCACACACTTTGTAGTTGATCGACCTGCACTACCACCCGGATTTGAGCGTGTGGATCACATCGAGTATGTGCAGCCACAATATCTGTTTGATTGCCTCAACGCACGCATGTTGCTTCCGCCCAACGGCTATCGTATTGGTGAGGAGCTTCCGCCGCATGTTTCTCCTTTTACGGTGGCCATTACAAACAGCGCCGAGGATATTGCCGCCGTGGAGGAGGCGAAGAAGAATCATCCAAAGATAGTCTCCTATGTGCCGAAGCGGGTGCATGAGATACGTGCTCTTGTCAACCCTCAGTACACGCCTTTAGATCCAGAAGGAAAGGCATCCGACCTGTTGCTGCACGATGAAAGCGATGAGGAGCATGCACTGGTGCCGGAGTTGGGTGCCGACGACGACGTGTCGCTCTCTGGCGACGAGCTCCTGGAGGCCAGTCACCGCCCGAAATGGGAGGAGGAGGAAGTCACGGAGAATGTGCAGCGTAGCAAGCTTTCCGCACTGAAGGTGGCGAAGCAGCGCAAGATGAATCTAATGAATACACCCACAGACGAGGTGGTCGCACGGCGGCGTCTAGCTCAGTTGAAGTCGCGGGAGTCACGACAGCAGCAGGAGCCATCGGGGCAGCGTTTGAAGCGCAAGCTGGCGGAGATGAAGCGCCAGGAAGCGGCCACGCGCAAGATGCAGCTGCAGGTGGCCCGAAAGAAGGCAGCGCGGTATTACAAGATGGTCAACAGTGTCGTGCAAGGCAGTCAGCGGCGTGAGAAGATGCTTGAGGCGAAGGCAAAACAAGTCGCGGACGGCCGCATCGCGAAGAAGGAGGATGGCCGCGAGCTCGTCAACGTC
>NW_911423.1:0-1146 GCF_000209065.1 Trypanosoma cruzi | reverse complement strand
CATCTTTTGTGATAATTTTTTTAGGTACCACACAGAGATGGATACTGTTCCCGTGAGAGCCGCGTCCTCCTGTTAAGACTGTGCAGTATTTGGGGGTTTATTATCGGTTCTTGGGCCGTGTTGCAAGTTGCTACACCTCTCGTTCTGAAGGATATTGTGGGAAAAGATGTGGCACCGACTTGGCAGGGTCTCTTTTCTGCCACGACGGCAGTGAGTGGAATGATTTTTTGTGCTCTCACCGGCCACTTCTCGGATCGTATTGGCCGTCTTGAGTTTTTGACACCGTGGGTCATTTTCTTTTTCTTCACGACGATTTTGGTTGTGTTTGCCGATATCACTGGTTCAATTTATATGCTGTGGGTGGCTCGAATAGCAGCTATTTCTATTCCGTCGACAATAATGCATGCATTTCTGTCAGACTACCTGAGCGGTAACGCATTGTTGGAATCTTTTGGGTATGTTGGGGCGACTTTTGGAACGTCGATGCTCACTTCCTCACTTTTGTGTGGGTTGATTAGTCGGTACTATTCACGTGTTGCTGCTTTGACTTTTGGGTCTTCTCTTGCGGCTGTGGGCGTTATTTTTACTTTGGCACTAAAACCCCCGAGCAAATTTCGATTAAATTCTCCCACGGCATTTGTTAACACAGAGGGCACGAATTTGTTTCACTCCGCTGGTGGTGTAATGAATAGCATACGTATTATATCCAGTGATGCATTGTTGAGGAATCTTATTTGTGCTATGGCCCTCCTTCGTGTTGGTAACGTTAACACACACATGATGCTTGTGCTTTTCGTGGACTTTCGCCTTGGTTGGGGATTACCGGAGATGAGTGTGCTGGCAGGTTTTTCTGCGCTTCTCACTGTGATCTTTCAACTTATTGGCGTCAGGTTTCTGATCTCGAGCGATATTGTATTACCTGTGCTTTTTGTTCTTTTGGCTGTGGTTCCTATAGTAGCTATGGGCTACGCCCTAGCGATGACAGGTGCTCAAATGTACCTGATCTCCATTTTGACCTCAATGATGACAATTGCATCTACCATATGTAACGCAAAGATCACCGCGATTGCTTCGGAAAACGGCGTTGCTGGTTTGGCGCTAGGATGCGTGGGAACCCTGCAGAATATATTAGAAAGTTTTGCATCT
>NW_911422.1:0-1146 GCF_000209065.1 Trypanosoma cruzi | reverse complement strand
GTTGCTGCAGCGGGATGGTTCGTGCATCTTGTGGAGTGGCCAGACGCGTCCTTGTCGCGCGTCTCGTAATTGTGACAGAATAATGGTAAAAATCATGGAAAAGCTCCTCTGCTCTCAACCAGGGTTACTGTCCTTCCGCATTTTCTCTCTTCACATCAATACGACCAGCGACGACACCTGGGTCAGCACTGTGGTGTACTTCCACAAATATCGAACAGTATTCTGGGGAAGTTCGAACGGGTCGCCGTGCCTCGCCAACTGCGAGATCACCGTGTGGATCCAAATTGTGCGTCTCCACAATTGGAGCAGTGTGCCTCAACAGACCCTGTTTTATGGGATGCGCCGTGGCATTCCAAGGAGCCAGAGCTCGTTCCACCTGGGCAGTCGTCAGGTTCGTGAGCCTTCCGTCGTTTCAAAGTGTCATACAGAGCTTTATAGTGTCTAACGCGCCCAGCCCTCGCATCCCCACGAACCGCGAGGCGCAGTGGGGATCCGCCCTCGCCGTCTTCGGTGCCACGGACCAATACAAAATTATGGTCCCGTCACGCTCCAGTGTAAAATTGTTGGGAGTGAAGGCCGCAACCTCGGACCAACGACTCGCCGTTGTCCACACAAGTCGAAAAACAACACGTTCCTTCCAATCGGTCCGGCTGTGGATAAATTGACCCATCCCTTCCTTTGTCAGGGGGCGTGCCTGCTGCGTCTCCCATCGCGCCGCAATTTTTTGTAACCCCAGAATCATCATGCCCAGCGGGGTTCGATTCATTTCCAACATGGACCGCAACATCCTGGCGTACTGCCGTCGAGTCCATGGCACCACGTCTAATATTGCCATCAACAAGGCCGCGCAGCTCTCCTTGTTGATCGGCTGTTTATGCGTGCGGCAAAAGGTTGTAAATTGCCCCGCTAGAGACATTCTCTGCTCCCACGTTGACGACGCCCACATTACCCGAGCCACTTCGTCCGCTTTCCTTATGTAGCGAGACCAAAGCGGGGGTGTCGGTGTTCCGTCGTACCACAGTCGAGCGTCGTTGGCGGATAAGCTCCATTGCCCTTCTTAGCGGTTGCGTCAAGCAATTCAAAATAGCGGATGAAGCATTGGCGGTGTGGTGCGATGCCTGTGAGGATTGATGGGAGGTGGTGGAA
>NW_911421.1:0-1146 GCF_000209065.1 Trypanosoma cruzi | reverse complement strand
GACGACGCTACCGAAAAGAATGACGCTGTGCAGCAATCCGGTGCGGCACCTCCCGTGTTGATGGTGCTCACCTCGGACAAGGGATGGCCGTACTCGCGGAATACGATACAGGATCTTCCCAATGACGTTTTTGTAAACTGTGAGGTGGGTCGAGTGTGGCAGATCGTCAAGGGCGATCTAACCGCGTGGCTCAGCCCTCACGGTGGTACCGACTTTACGCCCAAGCGACGTGTGCTGATTGGGACGCCCGGGATCGGGAAATCGGTGGCTGCCGGCTCGTACCTCCTCTACTAGCTGCTGCACTGCGATGTGGAGAAACTCCAAGTAGTTGTCCACTGTTTTGGTGGAGGAGATGCGTGCGTGTTTGACAAGACCACCAGAGCGGTGACAAGATACGGCGATGAGGACATGTGCATCTCTGAGTTGAGAAGTCTGAGGGGGCCATGGGAGGAATGCGTATATTATCTACGATGTGGCAAAGGAGGGAACGCCGCCACCGAGACATTTTGCGCCCACTTCCGGAAGGGGCATGATTGCGGTGTCATTCCCAAAGGTAACCAACTGTGATGAGTGGGCGAAGCAACTACGAGCCGCGCGAGTCATCGTGAAGTGCCCCGACAAGATGGATGTGAAGGCGATGTGTGCATGGATAACGCGTGATGAGACCAAAGAGAAACAACCGGAATACTGGAAAGGGGTCAAAAAACACATGTATCTTTTGGGACCGATTCCACGTCACGTCTCTGATGAGGAGGCGTCTACGGAACGCTGTGAAGCGGTGAGGTTTGCATTGCAATTGATCAACGAGGTAACTGTGAAAGAGTACTTTCCACGGGGAGGTGAGTCGCCATGGTATTCTGAGGATCCGTCTCACAAGCCTGTGAAAGTTGTTCGGGAAATATACGAAGGCGGTGTGATCCTTTTCAATGCACCGATATCTGATTGCCTCGAGGAACGGGCATTGGAACGCTTCCCAAGTGCAACAGAATAAGATGGCTTTTTGAGGCTGATGTTGGCGTCGAAGGATAATATTTTGCCAATATTTTTTGGATGGTTTGCTTTGAAATTGTGCACGGAGAGTGCCTTTGTCAAGACAATGGGGACGAAACTCACGGAGTTTGAGCCACCAACAGGACGTCAAGCAAA
>NW_911420.1:0-1146 GCF_000209065.1 Trypanosoma cruzi | reverse complement strand
AGCGCTTCACACCCGCACGCACGTCGCTGCCCCTGGGCCACCGGCGACGGTGCCTCATGCCGTTTCCCCCGGTGTCTTTGGGCTCTCAAAGAAGAGCGAGGTGTAGGCAACAACAACCACCACGGTGTGACCCATAAGCACGTAGACAAGAAGCGACTGGACAAAGTACGGTATGATGGGGTAAAGCAGAAGAGCGGCGGGAGGAACAAAAAGCGTGTAGGAGTGCATCATCCAGATCGCCTCAAGAACTGACGTATTCGGCGGGAAAGCGTTTCCTTTCCACAGCAGAAACAAAAAAAAGTAGCTGTTAAATGCCTGGAGGATATAGTGCACAAAAAAAAACGGCATGATGAAATAATTCGTGAAGGCCAGGCAGGCCACCTCATACGCCATGAAGAGGTCCGGTGCGGCGGCGAGGCAAAAAAGATACAGCAGGGTATGCGAAACAGGAACCGTTCGCGTCGTTGCAAGCACCACATCCAGCGCGGCGGTGCTCAGTGCGCTCGCCTGCGGCACCGGCACACCGACGAGCAGCTTGTACAGCTCGTCGTCAAAGAAAAATGTGTACAGCATCGCCAGACGCGGAAAGAAAACGGCGGTCCCCCCCACGACCCAGACACGAAAATTCTCCTTCGCGAAGTAGGACCAGAAATCCATAATGGCCCTCTCGGCCGCCCCGCAAAGACAAAACCCCTTTAGAAGCTTCATGTGTGCTGTCAACTTCACCACCTGAATCGCATTGTCGACGGGAAAATGCTCCTCAAAGTCAGCCGGCTCCATCTCCAGCAGCGTGGGGCCGTCAACCAGATATTTGCGCACATACTTGCCGAACTCCGCGTAGCCCACCGTGTGGTTCATCCAGTACTCGACGTCTGGTACCGACCACTCCTGGACGGGTTTATTCGCTATCGGAGACGGGCTGATTGTGATTGGCTCCACCTGCGTGTTCTTATCCTGTGGGCTCGATTCACATAGAACAGCACACAGAGATACCGCAAGCAGCAACAACGTCAGCCCACCTCGGCCCATGATTGCCTGATCGCACGCCTTCTTGCCCCCACCCCCACCCGCGCGGATGCCAGTCGATGCCTATTCCCACCAAGGAAAACTTTGCTCAAAGGAAGACGGGAGTTCAAAACAGGTGCA
>NW_911419.1:0-1146 GCF_000209065.1 Trypanosoma cruzi | reverse complement strand
CTCCCTGATAGGCTAGCAAGCCAGATTCGCCAGCTTGAGTCCCGTGATGGCAACAGACGACAGCGCTCCCCCTCGTATTATGTCGGCGGAGGAAACGGTGCCGGCGCGTTCCGTGCACATCGATGCGAGGGCGCTATTCAGCGCTCTGCCGTGCCTGCGCCGTGCACCTATTTTTGGCACCAGCGTGGAGGCCTTCGGACCAAAGTGCGTGCTGTCCATGGGATTGTCAGAGTTTCTCTGCAAGGGAGTCGCCGACTACCTCATCCGTTGCTCATTGTTCCCCATGTTCAGGCGACGCTACGGTGTTGACGCCATGACTTACCAGCGCATGGCCAATTTGGCATCGATGGGCTGGTCGATGAAGCCGATCACCGCCATGTTCAGCGACATCTTCAGCTTCTTTGGGTACACGAAGCGCTGGTACCTGGCCGTCTCGTGCGTGGTCGGTGCCGCCTTTGCGCTTGCCTTCGCGCTACTGCCACCCGCGAAAGCCAGCGCGGCGCCGGCAGCGGCGTTTGTCTTCCTGACCAGCTTCACCAAGGCAAACGTGGACATCCTGACGCAGGGCCACTACAGCCGCCTGATACGCCGCATTCCTCTCGCTGGCTCGTCGCTGGTGAGCTGGGTGTGGTGGTGGGTGCTCCTGGGCTCCCTTGTCGCCTCCGTCATTGCCGGGCCCCTCGCCGACGCCAGTCTGGAGTGGATCGGCGTGATCGTTGCCGCCACGCTGCAGTTTGTGACGACGTTCTTCTTCGTGATGAACTGGTACGGGGAGAACAAGAACCGTGTAAATCGTGCCGAGGATGCCAAATTCATGCGCGCGAAACTGCTGGAGGAAAGGAGGGATTCCAGTAAAAGGCTGCGAGAAGACGACGACACGGCGGTCGCGGAGATGGGCAACCACTCCATGCTGGTTCTCTCAGACGAGGTGTGCGCGGGTGTGTCTGGAGAGGAGGAGGACGAGGTACCGCCTCTGCCGACCTGCTGCTGCGGTGTCTTTGAGGTGAACAAGGAGGTGGCGCGACGCAGCTGGAGGATAGTTCTCTACTGCCTCCTTGTGGCAGCGGGCTCGGTTGTCATGGGCATTGTCACTGTTCTTGGCGACATCTGGAGCCTGCTGTACGCCTGCATTGCCCGTTTCCGTTG
>NW_911418.1:0-1146 GCF_000209065.1 Trypanosoma cruzi | reverse complement strand
GATCGCAGAGAAGCGCGTTGCGTACCATGACGCCTACGACCTTGGCGCCGCCTCCGCGTGCCTCGTGTTGCACAGCGTGAATCTGACGGGGAGCGTGCTGACCATTGCGCGCACGCATGTGGCGGCGGTGTTCCGCGACGCTGTTGGCGTGTTGGTGGTTGGCGGCGTGGCGCTGTCGTCGCGCGGTGCGCTGCACGTGGACGGGCTGTCGGTGCAGACGGCGCTGGGGCTGTGCGTGTCGGTGGAGGGCGGTGTTGCTGCCAGCGGCGGCTCCGTGGTGGCGTTTGTTGACAGCGGCTTCCTGCTGTGCAAGCACGCGGTGTCTGTGCGTGGGGCTGTGAGCGTGTCGGGCTCCGCTGTGGCGCTTGTGCGGAGCGAATTTTCGTCGACGGAGGACTACGCGGTGACATTTTATTCGACGGTGAGTCTGGCCGGCGGGTCGATGCTGCTCGCGAGGGGCAACGTGCACGACGGCGTCTCGAGGGAGATGCTCTACGCCGCTGGCGCCGTGACCGCTGCTGGGAGCACGCTGAGCTTTGTGCGCAACCGAGCGCTGCTGCCTCGGATGCTGTCGCTGAGCCTGTTGCTTGCGGCTGGGGCGCATGTGAGGGTGGCGTGCAACGACGCTGGTGGACGTGTCCTGTCGACGGCGGAGGAGTACGCAGCGGCTGGTTTTGGCGACGCTGGGAGCATCGACGTTGTTGGGTGCGACGCCTGCGACAGGGACACGCACTGCTACGCGCCCGGGACGGCGTCGGTGAGCATGAGGAACGGTGTGTGCGTGTGCGCGTGCGGCAGCGGCGGGTACGGCGAGGCGTGCGTGCCTGTGGGAGCTCCCGCACTGCCGCCCGCTGTGGGCACTGCGCCGAGTGTGTTTTTCCGCGAGGGCGTGACGGTGCGGTCAGTGTTCGTCGTGCCTGCTGGCGCGAGCGAGGTGACGCTGCGCCGCGTTGTGCTGGACGGCGTGAGTTCTGTGCTCTACGTGCCGTGGATGGCGCGGGACGGCGTTCGGATCGTTGTGCAGAACGTGTCGCTGCTGAACGGCGCCGTGTTGTACGTGATGGGCGGAGGAGGCTTGCGCGGTGCGGTGGCGGCGGGGAGCGACGAGAGCGGGCCGGTGGAGCTGTCGGTGTGCGATGTGGAGGC
>NW_911417.1:0-1146 GCF_000209065.1 Trypanosoma cruzi | reverse complement strand
AAACAAAAAAAAAAACACATTGTTCCACGAGCCCACACAACATTCCTCACATTCCATGCGGCATCCGGCCTGCTCCTCCACTCCTCCTCTCGTGCAGTCCGTGGGACGCACGGCAATGAGGCCGGCACCGCGTGTGGGTAACAAAAGCAAAAGCAAACAAGAGGGGGAAACACATCGCTCATGACGGTGCGCAGCAAGCGACCATTTGGGGGAAAACACACAGGGGTGCTGGTTATTTCAACAGAGCACCAGCAAAAAAAAAAAAAAGAAATGAAATGAAATGAAAAAGTAAAAAAACAAAAGAAATTTAAAAAAAAAATGAAATGAAAAAAGAAAAAAAGAAAAAAAAAGAAGTATTCTTGACAAATTTGAGTGCGTAGTGCTGGGAAGCTGCACATTTGTTGTTCCACGAAAAGCCGCAATTCCACCCTCCCTCACACCTCAGCAGAGAGCCGCAGTGCCCCACAGCCCCAGAAGCAACAACAACACCCGAGACACACACACATGCACGGTGCTGTCACCAATTAGAGCCATGGCCGCCAACTCGCGGAACTCAAGCAAAATGTCGTGGTCCGAGGGTATTGTTGCGTTGAGCTCCGATGGAATCTTGGTTTCCCCAGGCGCTGTGCTCGGAGGAGCCGGTGCGGCATCAGCGCCACCCGACACGTTAGTGCTGCTGAATGAATCGGGGTCGCTGTTCGTGCCCACGCTCTCCGAAACATCAGGTGAAACGCTGTGCGGCGCCTGATCATCGGTGTTGCCGATCCGCGGAGATTCTTCATCTGCCGTGTCCACCTGCCCCATCAGCGGTAAATCTATATTGGGAGGAAAGTGCTCCCCACTGAAAGGCATCTCGGTTCCAATTAACTCATGACTGCCCGCGTTCTGCGTTTGTGACGATGCAGACGCCAAGGCACCGCTGTCGGGTGCCTCTTCTTCCACCTTTCCCACACCAGCTGAGGTGGAGGGGACAATGATATCAGGAAATGTTTGCTTGAAATCTGCTGGGCCACTTTCTCTTTCTGATGTTTGCGCTGGTGAGTGTTGAATTCGTGGTGATGATGTGGCGTCTTGCTGCGCTTCAGGCGTGATGACGGGCACATTGGCGGGATGACGAGAAGGTTCACTCACATTGGTAGTTTGAGC
>NW_911416.1:0-1146 GCF_000209065.1 Trypanosoma cruzi | reverse complement strand
ATCTCGCGAAATTCCTCCAAGCAGCGGATAGTTCAGGGTTGTTGGGCGTCCAGTGTGTGAACACGCAAACAGACATTGAAAGAGAGTGTCTCTGACCACCACCATTCATAATTCGAAACAAAAATTTAGACCACAGCGTGTGGTGCAGCAGCCACTCGAAAACGATCCGCCGAGTGCAGCACCCCTGTGGGCAAGATCTCGCGAATTTCCTCCAAGCAGCGGATAGTTCCGGGTTGTTTGGCGTCCAGTGTGTGAACACGCAAACAGACATTGAAAGAGAGTGCCTCTGACCACCACCATTCATAATTCGAAACAAAAATTTAGACCACAACGTGCGGTGCAGCAGCCGCTCGAAAACGATCCGCCGAGTGCAGCACCCCTGTGGGCAAGATCTCGCGAATTTCCTCCAAGCAGCGGATAGTTCCGGGTTGTTTGGCGTCCAGTGTGTGAACACGCAAACAGACATTGAAAGAGAGTGTCTCTGACCACCACCATTCATAATTCGAAACAAAAATTTAGACCACAGCGTGTGGTGCAGCAGCCACTCGAAAACGATCCGCCGACTGCAGCACCCCTGTGGGCAAGATCTCGCGAATTTCCTCCAAGCAGCGGATGGTTCCGGGTTGTTTGGCGTCCAGTGTGTGAACACGCAAACAGACATTGACAGAGAGTGCCTCTGACCACCACCATTCATAATTCGAAACAAAAATTTAGACCACAACGTGCGGTGCAGCGGCCGCTCGAAAACGATCCGGCGAGTGCAGCACCCCTGTGGGCAAGATCTCGCGAAACTCCTCCAAGCAGCGGATAGTTCAGGGTTGTTTGGCGTCCAGTGTGTGAACACGCAAACAGACATTGAAAGAGAGTGCCTCTGACCACCACCATTCATAATTCGAAACAAAAATTTAGACCACAACGTGCGGTGCAGCAGCCGCTCGAAAACGATCCGCCGAGTGCAGCACCCCTGTGGGCAAGATCTCGCGAATTTCCTCCAAGCAGCGGATAGTTCCGGGTTGTTTGGCGTCCAGTGTGTGAACACGCAAACAGACATTGAAAGAGAGTGTCTCTGACCACCACCATTCATAATTCGAAACAAAAATTTAGACCACAGCGTGTGGTGCAGCAGCCACTCGAAAACGATCCGCC
>NW_911415.1:0-1146 GCF_000209065.1 Trypanosoma cruzi | reverse complement strand
ATATTCTGCTTGCCGTTGGTGAGGTCACGAAGTCCACTGCGGGCGGCAAGATAACTGCGAGTATCAAATGGGGGAGCCCCGTGTCACTGAAGGAATTTTTCCCGGCGGAAATGGAAGGAATGCACACAAATCAATTTCTTGGCGGTGCAGGTGTTGCCATTGTGGCGTCCAACGGGAATCTTGTGTACCCTGTGCAGGTTACGAACAAAAGGAAGCAAGTTTTTTCTAAGATCTTCTACTCGGAAGATGATGGCAAGACGTGGAAGTTTGGGAAGGGTAGGAGCGATTTTGGCTGCTCTGAACCTGTGGCCCTTGAGTGGGAGGGGAAGCTCATCATAAACACTCGAGTTGACTATCGCCGCCGTCTGGTGTACGAGTCCAGTGACATGGGGAATTCGTGGGTGGAGGCTGTCGGCACGCTCTCACGTGTGTGGGGCCCCTCACCAAAATCGAACCAGCCCGGCAGTCAGAGCAGCTTCACTGCCGTGACCATCGAGGGAATGCGTGTTATGCTCTTCACACACCCGCTGAATTTTAAGGGAAGGTGGCTGCGCGACCGACTGAACCTCTGGCTGACGGATAACCAGCGCATTTATAACGTTGGGCAAGTATCCATTGGTGATGAAAATTCCGCCCACAGCTCCGTCCTGTACAAGGATGATAAGCTGTACTGTTTGCATGAGATCAACAGTAACGAGGTGTACAGCCTTGTTTTTGCGCGCCTGGTTGGCGAGCTACGGATCATTAAATCAGTGCTGCAGTCCTGGAAGAATTGGGACAGCCACCTGTCCAGCATTTGCACCCCTGCTGATCCAGCCGCTTCGTCGTCAGAGCGTGGTTGTGGTCCCGCTGTCACCACGGTTGGTCTTGTTGGCTTTTTGTCGCACAGTGCCACCAAAACCGAATGGGAGGATGCGTACCGCTGCGTCAACGCAAGCACGGCAAATGCGGAGAGGGTTCCGAACGGTTTGAAGTTTGCGGGGGTTGGCGGAGGGGCGCTTTGGCCGGTGAGCCAGCAGGGGCAGAATCAACGGTATCACTTTGCAAACCACGCGTTCACGCTGGTGGCGTCGGTGACGATTCACGAGGTTCCGAGCGTCGCGAGTCCTTTGCTGGGTGCGAGCCTGGACTCTTCTGGGGCAAAAA
>NW_911414.1:0-1146 GCF_000209065.1 Trypanosoma cruzi | reverse complement strand
GATAGTTCAGAGTTGTTTGGTTTCCAGTGTGTGAACACGCAAACAGATATTGTCAGAGAGTGTCTCTGACTCCCACCATTCACAATCGGAAACAAAAATTTGGACCACAACGTGTGATGCAGCAGCCGCTCGAAAACGATCAGCCGAGCGCAGCACCCGTGTGGGCAAGAGCTCGCGAAATTCCTCCAAGCAGCGGATAGTTCAGAGTTGTTTGGTGTCCAGTGTGTGAACACGCAAACAGATATTGTCAGAGAGTGTCTCTGACTCCCACCATTCACAATCGGAAACAAAAATTTGGACCACAACGTGTGATGCAGCAGCCGCTCGAAAACGATCAGCCGAGTGCAGCACCCGTGTGGGCAAGAGCTCGCGAAATTCCTCCAAGCAGCGGATAGTTCAGAGTTGTTTGGTGTCCAGTGTGTGAACACGCAAACAGATATTGACAGAGAGTGCCTCTGACTCCCACCATTCACAATCAGAAACAAAAATTTGGACCCACATCGCGTGATGCAGCAGCCGCTCGCAAACGATCAGCCGAGTGCAGCACCCGTGTGGGCAAGAGCTCGCGGAATTCCTCCAAGCAGCGGATAGTTCAGGGTTGTTTGGTGTCCAGTGTGTGAACACGCAAACAGATATTGACAGAGACTGCCTCTGACTCCCACCATTCACAATTGGAAACAAAAATTCAGACCACAACGTGTGATGCAGCAGCCGCTCGAAAACGATTAGCCGAGTGCAGCACCCGTGTGGGCAAGAGCTCGCGAAATTCCTCCAAGCAGCCGACAATTCAGGGTTGTTTGGTGTCCAGTGTGTGAACACGCAAACAGATATTGACAGAGAGTGTCTCTGACTCCCACCATTCATAATTGGAAACAAAAATTTAGACCACAACGTGTGATGCAGCGACCGCTCGAAAACGATTAGCCGAGTGCAGCACCCGTGTGGGCAAGAGCTCGCGAAATTCCTCCAAGCAGCCGACAATTCAGGGTTGTTTGGTGTCCAGTGTGTGAACACGCAAACAGATATCTGACAGAGACTGCCTCTGACTCCCACCATTCACAATTGGAAACAAAAATTCAGACCACAACGTGTGATGCAGCAGCCGCTCGAAAACGATCAGCCGACTGCAGCACCCGTGTGGGCAAG
>NW_911413.1:0-1146 GCF_000209065.1 Trypanosoma cruzi | reverse complement strand
TGAGCGTTCAAGTCTCTGATTATGCCTTGCACACCGCCAAACCCAACAGTGGAGGGAAGACACATTGCCGCCGGCGGCATTGACGGTAACGTTACACTCATGGAGCTGTCACCCTCGCTGCAGACTATCATGGCGGACGAAAAGGCTGCTATCGGTCAAATGCTTGAAAACCAAAGCATTCGTGACAAGAATCTAGATCGCGCTGTGAAGGAAAAGCGTGCGGTGGCGAAGCAACGCCAACGCCGTAGCACACACGTACAGGCTGTCACAAAAGAAATGGAAGACTTGGATGAACAACTGGAAAAGATTGAGCAGGAGTACAGCGCTTCTATAAACGAAGAAAGGGATCGGGATTTGCGCCTGCAAGAAGAGTTGGAGGTTCAGCGGCGCAAGCTACTAGAAGAAGTTGGAGATGGAATTGATGTTGATGATGAGAAATAGGGCGGACCAACGCTCTTCCGCTGCCCTCTCTCCCCAGATATGTAAAATGTTGCCAACGGATACCACAACACGTTTTACCCTTTCGCTTGTCTTCACTCATTTTTTTCACGAGGACAACACTCCTTTCCTTCTTTTTTATCTCCAATTAAGAGAAGGAAACCAGATGGGGGAAGGAAGAGTATGGCGTTGCTGTTCTCTGGGGATTAAAATACAAAAGCAAAAACAAGAAAAAGAAATACGTGAAGAACGAAGGAGAAAAGAAGAAAGTAAAGGGGAAGAAATACTCAGGGAGGAGGCCGCGGGGCACAGCTGTATATACCTATTTTTCTATCAATTCTTATAGAGGGGGAGAGGGAGAGAGTGTGTGTGTGTGTGTGTGGGAGGGGGGAAGAGATGGTGGATGAAGAAAGAATCCCATCGCGACATCTTGTGTGAAGTTGAAAGATATTTTGGTCGTTCTTTTTTTTTTTTCACTTTCTTTTTGCGTTTCATCTATTAACTCCTCTACGATCCCTTAAAATGTAAATGTCACTCTAATGTGAGCTCCTTTTTTCTTCTTTTTTATTATTATTTTTTTCTTCCTGTTTTTTTTTTTTTTTTTTTTTGGGGGGGGGGTTGTTGTTGTTGCCGTCCTTTGGCTGTTTTTCGTCAATTCTTCTTTTTTTTTTTTTTTTTTTTTTTTTTTTTTTTTTTTTTTTTCACTTT
>NW_911412.1:0-1146 GCF_000209065.1 Trypanosoma cruzi | reverse complement strand
CCCACGAACAGGAGGTGTAATGTCGGCTGAGGATCCGCAGGACATTAAACTTGAACTGGAAAAGGAATGCCTTGCGAATGACTGTAACCACAAGGTACTTGCCTATAATGGGTGCCTGGAGCGCATCAAAAGTGTCCCTCCAGAGAAGGAGCCACACTGCTACCATCACTACTTTGACATTATTCACTGTGTAGATGTATGCGTGGACCCGAAGTTATGGCCGACACTTAAGTAAAGGATTGATTTTGCGTCCAATGCATGTATGTGTATTGGGAATAGAAAGATAAAGAGAGAGAGAGAGGGAGAGAGGGAGAGAAAGTGAGAAGGAGAGGGATGGAACTGAAACTGCAAAGGGTTGACATGGCACATATGTGTTTGTTTGTGTATTTGCATTTTGTAGGGAAATATAAAAAAATAGGGAGGCGAATGAAATCAACAGGAGGTGAATAGATGTAATGACGAGTTGCAATCGTCTTTTTTTTCTTTTCTTTTCTTCCTTTTACCTTTTCTGTCTGGTTGTATGTATGTATGTGTGGTTGTATGTCTCTCTCTCTCTTTCTCTCTATTTTTGTTTACATGGTGGTCTGTAGCGTGCACACTTCTCCGCCCGTGTGGATGTGTGACGTTATGGGAGGGGAGGCAAATTCTATTTTTTGCGACTAATTGTCCTTTTTTTCCTTTTCTTTTCTCTCGCTGCTGATACTGTTCTCTCTCCTTCCTTTCTGCCCGCCTGACTTCCTGAATGTAAAGAACGTCCGAGTGCGTGAGAGCCATAGAGGAGAGAAAGAGTGTGTGAGAGAGAGAGGGAAGTGGTAGAAATAATAATAATAATAATAATAAAGGCGGCGGTCATCGCGTTCGCTCCTCGCGTGCCAAGAAGAATTCATCCTGTGGGACCTGAGGACTCTCCCATTTTTTCCCCTCCCTATCGATTACGAGAGGAACGACATTAAATTGCGTGTCTACGAATCATGTATTACTTCCGGGCGGAGAAGCAGGGCACTTACTTTGAGGGCTGGTCGATGCGTCTCTTCGCCTTCGACTCACAGCGGCGCCACATGTACTACACGGAGCGTGAGAAGTGCGTCAATCGCAGCCCCAACAGTGTCACCGAGACGCATTGGCCGACAGGGAGCCCAACCGCAC
>NW_911411.1:0-1146 GCF_000209065.1 Trypanosoma cruzi | reverse complement strand
ATTCCGTCTCCCACAACGGCGTTGATGTACGATGGCCGCAAGAATAATTTCAGGACAGCAAGGAGAGCAGCGGATGCGCTCAATCTTGGATTCCTCCCCACCTCGCAAGGCGATTGGGTTTTCCAACGGGAAATAACGGGGAAAACAAGTCTTTGTGTATTTCTTCTCCATTCCCTTCTTAGGCCGCAGAACAACAACGAGTCGGCCGCCTCATCTTCGATAGGTTCCTTCTCTCCCCTCTCTCTGGCTGCCTCTTTTAATCAAGCGGAACTGCGTGCAGCGCTGCGTAGCACACCGTACGGCAAGGCCTCGGACCGGAAGAAGTCTACAGCGAGGCGCTACGACACCTTTCGACGAAGTGTCTCCGATTCCCTCTCCGTCGCATCAACCACAGCCGGACAGCCGGCACGATTCCGGTCCAGTGGCGACGAGCCACCATCGTCCCAGTCCTGAAACCCGGTCATTCGCCGGCGCTAATGGAGTCATATCGACCAATCAGCCTTCCTTCCATCGTGGGTAAGGTTGCTGAGAAAATGGCATTGAGGAGACTGCTTTGGCTGTGGACGCCTCGTCCGCACCAGTATGCGTGCCGTAGTATGCGTACCACGACGATGCAGCTGGCACACCTGATAAACGAATTTGAGCATAACAGAAACGATTAATTCCAAGTGAACCTTCCAAAGAAGAGCGGTGTTGGAAGCCAGCTCCACTGCAGACCCCATCGGGCTCCGTTGGTGCTGGTAGACTCCAGCAAGGCCTTTGAGTTCATTGGTCATCGAGTCCTCAGTCGCTTGCCGGCCAATATTCCGGGGGTGAACTGTAGAAGGTGGCTTAGAAACTTTCTGCGTGGCCGCTACGCGAAGACACGAGTTGGCAACAGACACAGCGATCGGTCTTCCACGCTGCGAGGAGTTCCTCAAGGGTCCGTATTGGGAACACATTTTTGTTCTCCCTTTACGTACACCCACCTCTCAATCTGCTGAACAGCTTCTCAGGCGTCACAGCAGACATGCACGCGGATGATCTCTCCATTGTAATCAACGGCCACTCTCGGGAGGACACCATTCCTGCAGTCAACACGGTCCTCGAAAAACTGCACGCGCGGGGTCAGTAAAATGGCCTGGCCATCAACCCGTCAAAGTGCAA
>NW_911410.1:0-1146 GCF_000209065.1 Trypanosoma cruzi | reverse complement strand
CTCGCGAAACTCCTCCAAGAAGCGGATAATTCAGGGTTGTTTGGTGTCCAGTGTGTGCACACGCAAACATACATTGAAAGAGAGTGCCTCTGACTCCCGCCATTCATAATTCGAAACAAAAATTTAGACCACAGCGTGTGGTGCAGCAGCCGCTCGAAAACGATCCGCCGACTGCAGCACCCTTGGTGGGCAAGAGCTCGCGAAACTCCTCCAAGAAGCGGATAATTCAGGGTTGTTTGGTGTCCAGTGTGTGCACACGCAAACATACATTGAAAGAGAGTGTCTCTGACTCCCGCCATTCATAATTCAAAACAAAAATTTAGACCACAACGTGTGGTGCAGCAGCCGCTCGAAAACGATCCGCCGACTGCAGCACCCTTGGTGGGCAAGAGCTCGCGAAACTCCTCCAAGAAGCGGATAATTCAGGGTTGTTTGGTGTCCAGTGTGTGCACACGCAAACATACATTGAAAGAGAGTGCCTCTGACTCCCGCCATTCATAATTCGAAACAAAAATTTAGACCACAGCGTGTGGTGCAGCAGCCGCTCGAAAACGATCCGCCGACTGCAGCACCCTTGTGGGCAAGAGCTCGCGAAACTCCTCCAAGAAGCGGATAATTCAGGGTTGTTTGGTGTCCAGTGTGTGCACACGCAAACATACATTGAAAGAGAGTGCCTCTGACTCCCGCCATTCATAATTCGAAACAAAAATTTAGACCACAGCGTGTGGTGCAGCAGCCGCTCGAAAACGATCCGCCGACTGCAGCACCATTGTGGGCAAGAGCTCGCGAAACTCCTCCAAGAAGCGGATAGTTCAGGGTTGTTTGGTGTCCAGTGTGTGAACACGCAAACATACATTGAAAGAGAGTGCCTCTGACTCCCGCCATTCATAATTCGAAACAAAAATTTAGACCACAGCGTGTGGTGCAGCAGCCGCTCGAAAACGATCCGCCGACTGCAGCACCCTTGTGGGCAAGAGCTCGCGAAACTCCTCCAAGAAGCGGATAATTCAGGGTTGTTTGGTGTCCAGTGTGTGCACACGCAAACATACATTGAAAGAGAGTGCCTCTGACTCCCGCCATTCATAATTCAAGACAAAAATTTAGACAACAACGTGTGGTGCAGCAGCCGCTCGAAAACGATCCGCC
>NW_911409.1:0-1146 GCF_000209065.1 Trypanosoma cruzi | reverse complement strand
CAGTGTGTGAACACGCAAACAGACATTGAAAGAGAGTGTCTCTGACCACCACCATTCATAATTCGAAACAAAAACATAGACCACAGCGTGTGGTGCAGCAGCCGCTCGAAAACGATCATCCGAGTGCAGCACCGTTGTGGGCAAGATCTCGCGAAATTCCTCCAAGCAGCGGATAGTTCAGGGTTGTTTGGCGTCCAGTGTGTGAACACGCAAACAGACATTGAAAGAGAGTGTCTCTGACCACCACCATTCATAATTCGAAACAAAAATATAGACCACAACGTGTGGTGCAGCAGCCGCTCGAAAACGATCATCCGAGTGCAGCACCCCTGTGGGCAAGATCTCGCGACATTCCTCCAAGCAGCGGATAGTTCAGGGTTGTTTGGCGTCCAGTGTGTGAACACGCAAACAGACATTGAAAGAGAGTGTCTCTGACCACCACCATTCATAATTCGAAACAAAAATTTAGACCACAACGTGCGTTGCAGCGGCCGCTCGAAAACGATCCGCCGAGTGCAGCACCCTTGTGGGCAAGATCTCGCGACATTCCTCCAAGCAGCGGATAGTTCAGGGTTGTTTGGCGTCCAGTGTGTGAACACGCAAACAGACATTGAAAGAGAGTGCCTCTGACCACCACCATTCATAATTCGAAACAAAAATTTAGACCACAACGTGCGGTGCAGCGCCCGCTCGAAAACGATCCGCCGAGTGCAGCACCCTTGTGGGCAAGATCTCGCGACATTCCTCCAAGCAGCGGATAGTTCAGGGTTGTTTGGCGTCCAGTGTGTGAACACGCAAACAGACATTGACAGAGAGTGTCTCTGACCACCACCATTCATAATTCGAAACAAAAACTTAGACCACAACGTGCGTTGCAGCGGCCGCTCGAAAACGATCCGGCGAGTGCAGCACCCCTGTGGGCAAGATCTCGCGACATTCCTCCAAGCAGCGGATGGTTCAGGGTTGTTTGGCGTCCAGTGTGTGAACACGCAAACAGACATTGACAGAGAGTGTCTCTGACCACCACCATTCATAATTCGAAACAAAAACTTAGACCACAACGTGCGTTGCAGCGGCCGCTCGAAAACGATCCGCCGAGTGCAGCACCCTTGTGGGCAAGATCTCGCGACATTCCTCCAAGCAGCG
>NW_911408.1:0-1146 GCF_000209065.1 Trypanosoma cruzi | reverse complement strand
ACGAATTTCATCGTACCGGCCCCGTGTTTGTTTAGGAAGTTCCCTCTCGGCGCCCGAAATGCAGCACAACAGTAAAATAGGTTCCTTGTCTAGTATCCTGCAACGGGGGAGTTCCACCAGGCACGTCCGAAGTGCTGGCGGTAGCGGAGTGTTTTTATCCTCAGAGGATGGGTGGAACGAGGATGACAACAACTCTGCCATGATAAAAACGCCTTCCTTAAACTGCTTACAGGAGTCTGAGAATGTGGTGGTGGCGTTGGAGGACGCTGAGGAGAAGGAAAGACAGAGAATTATAAAATTGATAGAAGAAATGAAGGAGCATAAGCTTCAGTTAATTTCCACGATATCTTCTGCCTTTTTGCCCCCCATGTGAGTGATACCGCTTGGGAATACACATTGAAAAAATATACAAATATGGTCTTTTTTTTTTTTTTGTCTTTTTTTTTGTTTTTTTTTTTGTAGAATTGTGAAAGCGCCAAATGATTTTTTCTTTTCTTCTTCTTCTTTGAGAACCTCCACAGGCGTTGAGGGGGGGGGGAGGGGGAAGAGGACAATAAAAGTGAATGGATTAGCAGGCAAATGTAAAAATTTATACAAACACACATACGGACACAGAAAGGTTAATTACGTAAGGGGTTTTTGTACATGTCTGTTGACGTGCCTGAGACCCTCTCCACATGCGCATTCTTCCTTCTTGTTTTATTTTCCTTTCTTTTTTTTTTTTTTCTTTTTCTTTCATTTTATTGCCGTGTGCATCTTTCATTTATGACTAAATTTTTAAATGTTTTTTTTTTTTTGTTGTTGTTGTTGTTCTGATTTCTTTATTATTATTATTATCACTTATGGCGGTATATGTTGTGGTGAAGGCGTTTTTTTTTTTTGTTTGATTGTGTGATGGGGGGCTGAAGGGGAGGCGACTTGACTGCAGTTAAGAGCCCCTGTTGCGTGTGTGTATTCCTAATACTCATCTCTCTCATTTTGCGTGTGTGAGTCTGTATATATATATTTATATATATGTGTGTGTGTCTGTGCGTGTGTCTGTGAAGGGATGCGAATCTTTATTATTATTAATATATAAATATATATATATATATTTCTCTGAGTGCGTGTATGTGTGTTCATGAAAAAGGTGGGCCTTTTGAATTC
>NW_911407.1:0-1146 GCF_000209065.1 Trypanosoma cruzi | reverse complement strand
CGTCACCCCCGACAGCGACGCCACGGACGACGCCTCGCCCACCGCCCACACGTCGTGCAGGTCCAGCCACCCGCCGCCACCGACAGTCCCACCGTCGCAGCACACCAGCGAGGACGTGACAGACCCCTCGACGCCCACAAAGCGCAGCACCGAATCAAACACAGTAACACGCTCTCCAAGCACAAGGCCGCCGCCGCTGCTCACAACCGACACGTTCGTCACGGAGAACACCGAGTGGCCCCGCAGACTGAGACGCGACGAGGACGCCACACGCATCGCAGACGCGGTCGGACCGTCCGACGCCTCCAGCGACACGCCGTCAAGCACCAAAGCGCTCGACAGCAGGTCCACACCGCCGCCAACGTACACCGCCGACCCGCCCGCCTGCAACGACCTCAGCACTGTGTTGCTCACACGCAGCTGCGACTGCAACAGCGACATCGCGTGCAGCACAAGCGGCGACGCCACCGCGCCCGTCAGTCCGCCCAGCTGCGAGTAGCGCATCGGTCCCGGCGTCACAATCGTCGAGTCACGGACCGTCACGTTCGTGTGTGCCGGCAGGTTGTGCACAAACACAAGCGAGCAGTAGCCGCCGGATAGCCCGCTCACACTCACCTCCAGGCTCCGGTCACTCGCCGGCTCGCCGCCGTAGCCCCGCACGTAGATCTGCGCACCGCCGTCGCACACACAGTTCCTCAACTCGATGAGCAGCGCGCCGGGAAGCATCGCCGGCACGTCGAACACCACAGCCACGCCGTTCGTCATGTACACGCCGTCCATCAGCACCGTGTCCACGGCGCGGCCAACCGTGATGCCTCTGTCCACCGTGCCGCCCCGCAGTCGCAACACCACCGCATGCACCGCGGGCATCCACGCAGCAGCAGCAACCAGCGCCAACGCCACAAGCAGCGCCGCACGCACAGCCCCAACGGCCCTGCGCCGCAAGCGGTGACGGCTGCGCGGACACGCACCCACCACAGACCTCATACACCGACCCAAACAGGTACCAACAGGGCTGTCGTGATGTATTGCACTCGCCCCGTCAACCATAACTCCTACTTAGCAAATCCCGTTCTACAGATGGAAAATCCAATGACACAATTCCGCCAGATCGATATCACACTGATGCCAATCCTAATACTGCGA
>NW_911406.1:0-1146 GCF_000209065.1 Trypanosoma cruzi | reverse complement strand
AGTCCTCAGGGGGTCCGTGCTGGGACCATATTTGTCTCCCCTTTACGTACACCCACTTCTCAATCTGCTGAACAGCTTTGCGGGTGTCACAGCAGACATGTATGCGGACGACCTCTCTATTATCGTTAAGGGGCAGTCCCGGGAAGACGCCATTCCCACTGCCAACATGGTTCTTCAAAAACTGCATGCGTGGAGTCAGGAAAATGGCCTGGCCATCAACCCGTCAAAGTGTGAAGCTGCTTGGTTCACACTATCCACGCACACGGAGTCAGATTATGATCGTGAAGGAAGGTGGCCCCTGGTAGTGGCTGGATGTCAAATCCCAGTCATGACCATGGGGGCATCGCGAACTACGAAGCTTCTCGGCATGGATCTCGATCCGCGACTGACGCTAAATGTGGCGGCCACCAAGCAATGCGCTGCCACTTCGCAACGGATATCGCAGCTACGCTGCATAGCGCACAAGGAGGCGGGACCATCTCCACATGACCTACGCACGTTCGTCATTGGATACGGTGCTTCCAAATTACGCTATGGCAGCGAGCTCATATGGGCAGTAGCGACGGATTCAGCGAAGAATGAGATGCAGAAGACGTACGCAACTCTAGCACGCATTGTCAGCGGAGTTCCGAGCACTGTCGACCCGGAATCCGCACTGCTGGAGGCTAATATGCCGCCGCTCCACGTCCTTTGCCTGCGCGCGCGGCTCTCAATATTTGAGAACACACGCGCATGTCAGATGGACTGGATGCGGAGACCCCCGCCTGAGCCACCGCCTCGCGCCGGTTTCCGCATCTCGCCATTATCTCGGGACGAGCTATATGCCTTTGTAGACGCATACACAAAGGACTATGGCATCACCGAGAGCTCACCACGCGAAGAGCGGTTCTTTCGCAGCTCCATTCCTCCCTGGTTTGCGGCCTCCGCTCACCGGGCCACCATCGGTGTGGAACTTCCGATAGACCTCTCAATAACTGACGAAGAAGAGCTGATACGGGAAAGGCGCAGAGTCAGCGAAGAGGCTCTGGCGCTGCACAGCCATCGTTCGTGGATACTTGCGACCGATGGCGGTGTCGACGTTCCCCAGTCAGCAGGGGTTGGAATACTGCTTTCATCCCTCAACTCATCGGAGATAATAGAAAAAGC
>NW_911405.1:0-1146 GCF_000209065.1 Trypanosoma cruzi | reverse complement strand
TGAACACGCAAACAGATATTGACAGAGAGTGTCTCTGACTCCCACCATTCACAATCGGAAACAAAAATTCAGACCACAACGTGTGATGCAGCGGCCGCTCGAAAACGATCAGCCGAGTGCAGCACCCTTGTGGGCAAGAGCTCGCGAAATTCCTCCAAGCAGCGGATAGTTCAGGGTTGTTTGGTGTCCAGTGTGTGAACACGCAAACAGATATCGACAGAGAGTGCCTCTGACTCCCACCATTCACAATTGGAAACAAAAATTTGGACCACAACGTGTGATGCAGCGGCCGCTCGAAAGTGATCAGCCGAGTGCAGCACCCGTGTGGGCAAGAGCTCGCGAAATTCCTCCAAGCAGCGGATAGTTCAGGGTTGTTTGGTGTCCAGTGTGTGAACACGCAAACAGATATTGACAGAGAGTGCCTCTGACTCCCACCATTCACAATAGGAAACAAAAATTTGGACCACAACGTGTGATGCAGCGGCCGCTCGAAAGTGATCAGCCGAGTGCAGCACCCGTGTGGGCAAGAGCTCGCGAAATTCCTCCAAGCAGCGGATAATTCAGGGTTGTTTGGTGTCCAGTGTGTGAACACGCAAACAGATATTGACAGAGAGTGTCTCTGACTCCCACCATTCACAATAGGAAACAAAAATTTGGACCACAACGTGTGATGCAGCGGCCGCTCGAAAACGATCAGCCGAGTGCAGCACCCTTGTGGGCAAGAGCTCGCGAAATTCCTCCAAGCAGCGGATAGTTCAGGGTTGTTTGGTGTCCAGTGTGTGAACACGCAAACAGATATTGACAGAGAGTGCCTCTGACTCCCACCATTCACAATTGGAAACAAAAATTTGGACCACAACGTGTGATGCAGCAGCCGCTCGAAAACGATCAGCCGAGTGCAGCACCCTTGTGGGCAAGAGCTCGCGAAATTCCTCCAAGCAGCGGATAGTTCAGGGTTGTTTGGTGTCCAGTGTGTGAACACGCAAACAGATATCGACAGAGAGTGCCTCTGACTCCCACCATTCACAATAGGAAACAAAAATTTGGACCACAACGTGTGATGCAGCAGCCGCTCGAAAACGATCAGCCGAGTGCAGCACCCTTGTGGGCAAGAGCTCGCGAAATTCCTCCAAGCAGCGGATAGTT
>NW_911404.1:0-1146 GCF_000209065.1 Trypanosoma cruzi | reverse complement strand
GTGAATGGTTCCCCGACCTGATCGCACCGATTCTGTGACCAACTACATGGCCTCCATTTCCACACCACACCCCCACCACACTCCCCAAAAAAGTTATTAACCCCCATACCCAGTGTAAAAACGTACCCTGCCCGCCAAAGAATTAAAAGCAAAACAAAATGAAGATCCGAACCAACCCGGGCGGGAGGGATAAGGAAAAAACAGTCATCCTGTACCCTCTTGGGCGTCATATTCCACAAGTATAGAAGAAGCCCCTCTTGAATCCTTTGGCTTTGGTACGGCGACTGTGCTTGTATAACAAAACTGCTCTCCGCATTCGGGCAATCGCAGTGCCCCTACCGTGCCGTTGATTACCTCTGCATTCTCTCCGTTCCGTGGATGTTTTCCTGCTGCTTTCTGTGGTGGCAAGTTTCCTTCTGTGTGAGTTTCTGTTTCTGTATTTTCCCTTTCCTCTGTGTGTTTATTACCTCTCAGCTACCCACGGGGTCGCCCGGGTACTCGCCTACCCGGGGCGTATTTACCCCGGCCCCACGCGGCCGCATGCTGCGTTGAACACGTGCACGTTTCCACGCAGCATGGCCGCCAGGGTGTCCGCCACTATCATATCGTACGCATTCGTGATGGTGAGTCGGTGGTCCTGATTGCCCAGGATCCGCCGCAGCCACCGCCGACTTGCCGGGTGGATTGCCCCGTTGGTCAGCATGACGAATGGCTCAAAGTCCAGCCCGTTGGCCAGTGCCCAGTGACGGTACTTTTGTCGTTTTTGCGTGAGGCGGTCCCGTGCAGCGCGTAGGGGGTCTGCCTCGTCCATGGACTCCTCTGACACATATGCCGTCACCCGCCCGGCGTATGTGACGGTCACGTCGGTGATCGCGTACGTGTCGAGTCCCACGATGAGGATGTCCGGTCGCCGCCGGCTTGTCTCCGTCAGTCGCGGTTCCATGCCGCATTGGAATCCGCATAGTCGCAACCCCATTGGCAACGTCATGTTGATCATGTCGTGGCGTGTGGTCCGCGGGTTTTGTTGGAGTCGCGTGCATGTGTGCACGTGCTCATTGGATGCGTCTGCCCCACATACGCACTTTTGTCCCTCCGGCAGCACGCGCACCAGTAGTCGTTCCCGTAGGTAGATGGAAAAGCCTCGGT
>NW_911401.1:0-1145 GCF_000209065.1 Trypanosoma cruzi | reverse complement strand
AAAACACACGGCACACTAAAATACACACAAGCACACATACGCCATGTCGCTCACGCTGTGGAGCGGTGTGAACCCCGAGAACGCACGCACGCACAAGCTTCTGGCTGCTGCGGCCCTCGCCAACGTTGCGGTGACGCTGAAGGCGTGCGAGTACGGCCGCGAGAACGAGACGGCGGAGTACTGCCGCAACTGCAGCCCGTGCGGCCGCTACCCCGTGCTGCAGACGGAGGAGGGCTGTGTGTTCGAGTCCAACGCCATCCTGCGCCACATCGCGCGCCTTGACCGGAGCGGCGGCTTCCTGTACGGCCGCACGCCGCTGGAGGGCAGCCAGGTGGACATGTGGCTCGACTTTTCGGCAACGGAGCTGGACGCTGCCTCCGCACCGTTTGTGCACCACGCCTTCCGTGGCGAGCCGCTGCCCGCCAACGCGATGGACCGCGTGCACGAGGTACTGCGTGCGCTGGAGGCGTGGCTGGAGACGCGCACATTCCTCGTGGGCGAGCGCATGACGGTTGCGGACGTGGCGGTTGCGTTTGCGCTGCAATGGCACTACCGTCTGAACGGCGCGGAGGGAGAGGCACTGACGAAGAAGTACCGGAACGCGTACCGCCTGTACAACACGGTGATGCAGCAGCCGAAGACGGTGGAGGTGCTGCGGTCGCAGGGTGCGACGTTCGGGCCCGTGAAGGCGGAGCGAAAGGGCAAGGACGCGGCTGCGCCCGCCCGGGCAGAGAAGAAGCCGAAGGCTGCCGCTGCTGCTGCTGATGGTGCGGAGGAAGAGGACGAGGCGCCGAGGGAGAAGAAGAAGCCGAACCCGCTGGACGAACTGCCGCCGAGCCCTTTCGTGCTGGACGCATTCAAGCGCGAGTACAGCAACACGGACACCCGCACGGTTGCTGCGCCGTACTTCTTCCAGCACTACGACGCCGCCGGCTACACGACGTTCTGGTGCCGCTACAAGTACAACGAGGACAACAAGATGCAGTTCATGACGGCCAACCTGATCCGCGGGTGGTTCCAGCGCATGGAGCACGTGCGCAAGTACGCGTTCGGCGTTGCACTCATCATTGGGGAGGAGAGGCGGCACGACATTGTGGCGCTGTGGGTGTTCCGCGGGCGGGGCATGCGGGCGATTGTGGAGGACG
>NW_911400.1:0-1145 GCF_000209065.1 Trypanosoma cruzi | reverse complement strand
GATCGATTACGCCGCCATGTGACGTACACCACGTAGAATTAGTAAGTGTGAGGTGCTTGAGGGGCCACGGCTGTGCTGCGCACCACAGCCATCTATCGTTAAGAGCACCGACAGTGTTGTTGGTCGTTGTTTCTATCGATTTGTTCCTATTTTGAGCGGGTGCTTTCAGGAGTTTTTTCCGTTCCGCGATGACTGTGTGGAAGGGGATTGAGTTGTCGCTCTTGTTACTCCTGATGTCGTGTTTTATCGGACTGTAATTTTGTGGAGTTGCGTGCGAGGAGCTCAACGCTCATTTTGTGCAATGGAGGAAGGATCCAGCGAACCGCCTAGTGGAAGTAATGAATTGCAGCCCTGCCTTACCGTGAATTTCCATGCAGGAGACATTACACTTCTCAGAAACAAAGCGGCGACAGAGTAGCTGCAGGGCTCCGGGTTTTCAGGAACGTCTTCGAAAGGGATTATGTATTGAGGCGCGACGCATTGTCGTAATTCCAGCCTGTTCTGGTGTGGCGAGTGCACAGGGTGATCGTTGTCTCTTTAGCGGTAGAACTGACGGACAAAGTCATCCCAGTCACGTTCCACACTTATCCTTGAGCGCACCACATTCCACAGGCAAGGGATATCGTCGCGGATTGGCCACGCTGGTACGGGGATGCCCACACGAGGAATTGCTTCTTTTTTTAAAATTTCCCTCCGATCGTGCGAAATTCATGCACCACAGCAGATACAGAGGGGTGTGGTGTTAGCGTGGAGGGTACGATATTTACCGAGACTTTCTCCACGGCAGCGTGCGTCTATGCACCTTCTCATTGAACCGTGGAAGCACGCGAGCACACGTCGACGGTTCTGGATCACCTGGTAACTCGCATTGTGGACGTACCCTTCTGTCTTGCCCGCAGCACCGAGGAGCGCGCACACGGATGCAGTTTGTCCTTTGCCAATGCGGCGTGTCCAGGAACGAAGCTTGTGATGCATAAGCCAAGAAGGCGTCCGACCTCGCACAGCTCATTGACAAATGGAGCGCCGGCATCGTCGCATTGGCCGAACGTATTATTCGTGTCCGACAGCTTAAGCCAGAAGCTTGCCGCTCCACTGTCGCAGGCGACTGGGGACGGACGCGCACGGACGCCACCCTCACTCGTGGG
>NW_911399.1:0-1145 GCF_000209065.1 Trypanosoma cruzi | reverse complement strand
GTGGGGAGCTCTGCGACGTTGCCACACCTGATACGCGGGGACATGGAATCACACATTTCTGCATTGGGGGTGACGAGGGGGACATCAACAGCAGTGTGACAGTGACGAACGTCTTTCTGTCAACCGCCTACTGAGTGTCGGTGAAATAAAAATGGTCAAGAAGAGCGACGGCAAAAAAGAGAAAAGGTGACGACTCCATGCGTGAGGGGTTGTCGCAGTTGCTGCTGCTGCTGCTGCTGGGGCTGAGCGGCTTTGTGGCCCTTTACTGAGAAATCGCGGTGAGGACTTCCTGCTTCCGGCGGGAACATATGCGTCTGTCCACGCACTCTTTTAAGTAATTGCCACTTTCTGTGACGCCTTGTTTTAACCATTTTATTTTACTTTGTACCCCCTTCGCCGCGCAGGTCCCTTCCTCCATGTGGAAGCATGCTGTCCCCAGCACCGTGTTTTTTCGTGTTGGTTTTTTATTGTTTTCTTTTCATTTGTGTTGTGGTCCTTCGACAACGGCGGGATCTACTCAGTTTTATTTTCTTTTTAAAGTGATCATGGGCGCTCTCGGCACCGTGTGCCACGCCGATGGTGCCGGCTAGTAAAAGAGACAATGGAATGGGGGCACGAAACCACGCCGAGTGTCCCAGTGGAATATAAATAATGTGTGGGCACCGGGGATTTAAACGACTGGAAGGAGTGTAACGTATTTATTTATTTTTTATCTTCAGGCGAGACACGCGCACCAATTTGGAGGCCACGCACCAGCGTGCAGTTTTTTTTTTCGTTTTTTAGTGAATGCATAATGGAAGACGGATTTGTCTTTTTTTTTTTTTTTTAAACCTTTCCAGCATATGTCCCGCGGCTTGCCACGGCGTGGGCAGCCGTGCAGTGTTGCGTTTCACCATTCATCCTGTTTGTCTTTTTGTCTGACGCCCGTTGTGGTTGTATTTGCCCCTAAATGCCTTGCTTTTTTTTGTGACCGTGGGTAAGAACCTAACGACAATTACACGGTATGGGTATTGCAGTGTACTCCAGCGATGGGGTCCGCACCTTGTCGCGGTGCTAGGGCTCTGGTTGCATACAAGAACTCCGCAGCAGGGCATCGCCGCGAGGACGACGGAGACCAAGACGACTCCACCCCTCGAGAGGGTTCA
>NW_911398.1:0-1145 GCF_000209065.1 Trypanosoma cruzi | reverse complement strand
GAGCACGCTGACGCTCTATGGGAACGCCGGCAGCGGGCCCGTTGTGATGGACGGCATCGTTGCGCTCGGAGGCGCCGGCCGAAGGTTCGTCGTGGGGTGCCTGACGCTGAACGGGCAGGCGCTGCGGCCGATGGACTACAGGTCCGCCGGCATCATCGGGAAATTCCGCCCCGTGGCGTGTGGTGTGTGCGATGCCGACGTGCACTGCTTTGCTGCTGCGACGAGGGCGATGTCGGTGTCGTGCGGCTGCCGCTGTGCTGAGGGCGGGTACGGGCGCGACTGCCTGCCGGTGTACCTGCCGCACGTGGACGGGTGCAACCGCACGCCCGCCATGCCGCCGCTGAGCCACACGGCGACGCTGACGGAGACGCGCAGCCCGACACCAAGTTCGACGCCGAGCCTAAGCGCAACGCGCTACAGTCCGACGCCGTACGGTCCGACGGAGATCCTGCAGGTGACGGAGACGGTGGCGCTGCCGCCCACGCGGACCCCGACGGCGTCGGTGAGCAGCACGCTGTGGTGGAGCGACGTGGCGTGCCCGACGCTCGCCGTGACGACGACGGCGGCTGGTGGGAGCCTGACGCAGAACGACATCTGCGGCGGTGGGAGCGCCGTCCCGACGCGGCTGATGGTGGCGCTGCCGCCGCCGTTTCGTTGGGCACGTGATCCGCAGCTCGGCACGCACCTGAGCTTCGTGCCGGTGTCGACGGCGGAGCCGCGCGGGTTTGGTGGTCCGTGGGGAGCGATGCTGTGCAACGCGACGTGGGTGCGCAACGCGACGAATCCGTCCACCGTCCTGGAGCTGGCTGTGCCCGTGCACCGCGGCTACTTTATTGCTGCCGACGAGACGATAGTCATTCGCTGCGACGCTGTGGCGGTGTCCGGCGGCTGCAGGGGTGTGCTGCTTGGGTCCTTCACGATCAGGTCCGACACGCTGCCCGCAGCCAGCGCCCTCTCGGCGATCACCGGCGTTGTTGCGGGTGCGGCGGCTGTTGCCGTGGTGGTGACAGGCGGGCTGGGATCCGTCCTGGAGATGCAGGCGCTTGGCGTGTTCGCGAGGATGTCGTGCGCCTCGGCGCAGGAGCGTGCGAGCACCGTTGCGCTGCCGTACTTCCTGTCGGTGTTCGCTGCCCTTGACCCGCTGT
>NW_911397.1:0-1145 GCF_000209065.1 Trypanosoma cruzi | reverse complement strand
GCTGTCGTCAGTGCCGGTGGTGTGGCTCCCGGTATGGGGAGAGTGCGTGACGTGACGCTCGCCCCGCCGCCGATGCGCCTAGTGGGCGGGACAACACCAGCGGCACAAGGCCCCTGCTTCTTGACGACGCAGCTGTCCCTCTCTTTTTTCCCCTGCTTGTGTTCTCTTGTAGAAGGCTGCACAGTGTAGGGGCCGCTCGGGCGGACGGGAAGCAGACGGCGGGTGGACTTGCGGCGGCTCCTTGCGTTGTGCGGGGCGCTGGTGGTCTTCATATCACTCCAGAAATTAAACCATATGCACGTGTAACACTTCTGTTTGCTGTGCAGTGTTCTGAGCCCCCCGTGCCTGTCGACCATTTCTTTGGGCAGCTGTGGCTGGGGCCGTGAGAGCGGTGGGAGGAGGAAGCGGCGCAGCGTCCCACAGGCGCCGGACGAGCCCTTGCGTTGGTTCCCGTGCCTCCTGTGCGCTGGTGTCGCCGCCCACGTTGCCACCGCGGCGGCCCTGCCCCCATCACTCACGGTCTCCCTGACGCCGCTCGCTCCGCCGCCGTGACCCCTTCCCCCGCACCGTCCCGGATTCGGGTGGGGCGCAGTCGGTTGGCTGACGGGCATTCGTGTACTCGCGTGGCTGCGTGGCACCGCGTGGCCGTGTTGTTTCTGGTTGTCGCCCGAGCTGTTTGTGCCTGCTGCCTGCTGCCCCCACACTCCTTCCGCCCTTTTTTCTTTTGCCTAGACTCTCACACCGAAAGCGACCATGGCGAAAACGGAACTGCCGACGATGAAGCGGAGGCTGAGGCGGGTTGCCGTGCTGCTGATTCTCTTCATTGCGGTCATGACTGTTCTTTCCCTCAGGTTTCACCCCGCTGCCGATGATGGTGCTCCGGGACCCAACAACCTCCGCCACCCCCGAGCCGCCGCAGTGGACGACGCAGCGCTTGCTTACATCCCACGCCGTGTTGTGGATACGTGGAGCCGGCGGGAGTATCTGATTTTGCTGGGCATCCCCTCCACGGACGACGAGGAGAGCGAACACGACGCAACCTGCAGCGGTCGACGTGCTGGCGGTTCCCCGGAGTGGCGACGAGGGCGAACGACTTCACCGGTGCGATGCTTGTGCTGTACGTCCTTGGGCGACACCCGTCGCAC
>NW_911396.1:0-1145 GCF_000209065.1 Trypanosoma cruzi | reverse complement strand
AAAAGCAAAGTAACAATACAAAAAGAAGATCCCCGCACACCACGTGGATTGTTGGTCCACGGGAAGTGCAGCCAATATTCATCACAAAGCAGCTTGTTATCCTGTTTTGGTTGTATGCTGCTACAATAACGAGTGAGTAGGGCAAGGGCCGTCCGTACAAAAGTGGCAAGTATTCCGTCGCAAACGGGCCGTCGCGCGGGCTGGGGCAGTCACAAACAGTCGTAGTCCCAGTTCCCAACGACGAGGGCATTCCCGCAGTGGATGAGGCGGAGTCTCCCGTGGTCCGTCGGGGATCAGCAGCCCGTGGCGTCTGTGATGAGGCGGTGGCGGAAGAGCCCGGTCCATCTCAAGTACCCGCGTTTGTGCTTCCTGCGTGTCTTGCCTGCTGGCATGCTTGGCAACTTCGGTGGCGACCTGCGCGCGAGGCACCTGTTAAGAAGACGGTGGCGCCATTGTGGCATCCGCATGGGAGGCCCTCGCAAACTATTATAACGCCAGGCTGAGCACGTCGGGCATGTGCCCTCATACTGTGGACGGACAAGTGCGCTCTGCCGCAGGTTGGGCAGGAGGACGTCAATCCGCCGCTCGCTGGTCGATAAGGAGTTGCGGTGCTCACGTCGGGAAGAAGTTCCCGCGGAGGCAGAGGCGGGCCGGTCACCGCAGTCAGGGAGGGACGGCACCACCGACACAGAGGGTTCCTTGTGATCCGCAGGGCGCGTGCAGGCCTGTCGAAGAGTGGGCAGGAGTCGCATCGCGCCTGTGCGCTGTGCCGCCACTCGGGGCACAATGTCCGGGTCAACACCAGGAATAGAGTCCTCGCCACACCGACAGGCGCCTGTCACGCGGTGTGCGCGGCTTCCTTTTCCTCCTGGGCATCCTTCCAGTATAACCTCTTGACGGCGGTAAGGAAGTCCACGTGCCAGGCACTGACGCAGTCCTGCGAGAGGGATCGTGCCATGACGGCATCGGCGTCCGCTGTCACGTTGCGTGGGATTCCGCAGTGTGATGGGGAAAATGTGGAGCCAGCTGTGTGACCTCGATCCGCCAGTGAAAGCGGCACGGTACAAATCTCCTCGCTGACGTCGTCGTGCACCGCCAGCGGGCCAAGGCGGAGTGACTCCATCGCCGAGAGGGAGTCTGTGGCG
>NW_911395.1:0-1145 GCF_000209065.1 Trypanosoma cruzi | reverse complement strand
TTCCGCACTTGATGCTTGTGATGTGGGGTTTCCACTTTGTGTCTGTCCAGTACTGGACTGTTTCAGCGGCTCTGTCCCACCGGTCCCGGAAATTGGTGCCCGTTCCTGTGGCTTTTCAGTCGGTTCTGCTGAGTCTGACCTACTGGACTCCGTAATTGGTTCCTGTCCATTAAGGTTCGCCGCATCTCCTGCCCCTTGCAAACCAGACATACCATGTGGCTGTTCCGCATTGTTCCCCGGAATTTCTACCGTACCGGTCCCCGGACTCTTTGACGGTAACGCAACGGCCGGAGCTTTTGAACTTGACGTCGCGGACGTATTTTTTGCCCCTAAACCACCTGCTCCCGGTGGCTGAGCAGCCGTTGAACCGTTGACCCCATCTTGTTCTTTACCAGTGCCTGTCACACACACGGACGGGCAGCAGCACAGGGCAAGCACCAACAGGGCGCACAGCAGACGGCACGTCATCATCGTGAGTGTGGTCATTCGGTGGTGTGGAGCTGATCTGCACAGTGAGGGACATGGAGAGCAACAGGGGAGACGAGAGGTGCGGCAGACACACACAGAGGGCATACCACATGAGGAGAGGGCAGCAGCCAGGCATGCACCGTACGCCGCACACCACGCACAACACACACGCAGCCCTGCCGCAGCACCAACACACGGATGGAAGAGTGAGAAGCAAACAGGAGCGGCACACAAGGCTCCACCGCATGCACATACGGCGAGAGCGGTCCGTCGTGTCTGCTCCCCTCACGGAGGACACGCACACACACACGAGAATAGGTGCAGCGCCCACAGCAACACAACAGCAAAGTAACCATCGAAAAAGCAGAGATCACCGCGCACCACGTGAATTGTTGGTCCACGGGAAGCGCAGCCACCACCACAGCAGCCGCACACGCAAAGTCAAGCGCAAGGAATGGAATAAAGCAACCATTTATTTGTGTTTCTTTTTGGAGGGTGGAAGGTGTCTGCATATGTTGTTATTGTTTTTGCGGAGGGCAAACCTTCATGCCTGCATCGTGTGTTGGGGGTTCCTGCAGTGTGCACAACTGTTTCCTTCTCTTGTGAATTTTTATTGTGTTGGTGCAGCCAATAATTCAATTTGTGTTGTTCCTGCTTTTCGCTGGTAAAAGTGCTGC
>NW_911394.1:0-1145 GCF_000209065.1 Trypanosoma cruzi | reverse complement strand
AGGGTTGTTTGGTGTCCAGTGTGTGCACACGCAAACATACATTGAAAGAGAGTGTCTCTGACTCCCGCCATTCATAATTCGAAACAAAAATTTAGACCACAGCGTGTGGTGCAGCAGCCGCTCGAAAACGATCCGCCGACTGCAGCACCCTTGTGGGCAAGAGCTCGCGAAATTCCTCCAAGCAGCGGATAGTTCCGGGTTGTTTGGTGTCCAGTGTGTGCACACGCAAACATACATTGAAAGAGAGTGCCTCTGACTCCCGCCATTCATAATTCGAAACAAAAACATAGACCACAACGTGTGGTGCAGCAGCCGCTCGAAAACGATCCGCCGACTGCAGCACCATTGTGGGCAAGAGCTCGCGAAACTCCTCCAAGCAGCGGATAATTCAGGGTTGTTTGGTGTCCAGTGTGTGCACACGCAAACATACATTGAAAGAGAGTGCCTCTGACTCCCGCCATTCATAATTCGAAACAAAAACATAGACCACAACGTGTGGTGCAGCAGCCGCTCGAAAACGATCCGCCGACTGCAGCACCCTTGTGGGCAAGAGCTCGCGAAATTCCTCCAAGAAGCGGATAATTCAGGGTTGTTTGGTGTCCAGTGTGTGCACACGCAAACATACATTGAAAGAGAGTGCCTCTGACTCCCGCCATTCATAATTCGAAACAAAAACATAGACCACAACGTGTGGTGCAGCAGCCGCTCGAAAACGATCCGCCGACTGCAGCACCCCTGTGGGCAAGAGCTCGCGAAATTCCTCCAAGCAGCGGATAGTTCCGGGTTGTTAGGCGTCCAGTGTGTGCACACGCAAACATACATTGAAAGAGAGTGTCTCTGACTCCCGCCATTCATAATTCAAAACAAAAATTTAGACCACAGCGTGTGGTGCAGCAGCCGCTCGAAAACGATCCGCCGACTGCAGCACCCTTGTGGGCAAGAGCTCGCGAAATTCCTCCAAGAAGCGGATAATTCCGGGTTGTTAGGCGTCCAGTGTGTGCACACGCAAACATACATTGAAAGAGAGTGCCTCTGACTCCCGCCATTCATAATTCGAAACAAAAACATAGACCACAACGTGTGGTGCAGCAGCCGCTCGAAAACGATCCGCCGACTGCAGCACCCCTGTGGGCAAGAGCTCGCGA
>NW_911393.1:0-1145 GCF_000209065.1 Trypanosoma cruzi | reverse complement strand
AATGTCTGTTTGCGTGTTCACACTCCGGACACCAAACAACCCTGAATTATCCGCTGCTTGGAGGATTTCGCGAGATCTTGCCCACAGTGGTGCTGCAGTCGGCGGATCGTTTTCGAGCGGCTGCTGCACCACACGTTGTGGTCTAAATTTTTGTTGCGAATTATGGATGGTGGGAGTCTGAGACACTCTCTTTCAATGTCTGTTTGCGTGTTCACACACTGGACACCAAACAACCCTGAACTATCCGCTGCTTGGAGGAATTTCGCGAGATCTTGCCCACAGTGGTGCTGCAGTCGGCGGATCGTTTTCGAGCGGCTGCTGCACCACATGCTGTGGTCTAAATTTTTGTTGCGAATTATGAATGGTGGTGGTCAGAGACACTCTCTTTCAATGTCTGTTTGCGTGTTCACACTCCGGACACCAAACAACCCTGAATTATCCGCTGCTTGGAGGAACTTCGCGAGATCTTGCCCACAGGGGTGCTGCACTCGGCGGATCGTTTTCGAGCGGCTGCTGCACCACATGCTGTGGTCTAAATTTTTTTTTCGAATTATGGATGGTGGGAGTCTGAGACACTCTCTTTCAATGTCTGTTTGCGTGTTCACACACTGGACACCAAACAACCCTGAACTATCCGCTGCTTGGAGGAATTTCGCGAGATCTTGCCCACAGGGGTGCTGCACTCGGCGGATCGTTTTCGAGCGGCTGCTGCACCACATGCTGTGGTCTAAATTTTTGTTTCGAATTATGGATGGTGGGAGTCTGAGACACTCTCTTTCAATGTCTGTTTGCGTGTTCACACACTGGACACCAAACAACCCTGAACTATCCGCTGCTTGGAGGAATTTCGCGAGATCTTGCCCACAGTGGTGCTGCAGTCGGCGGATCGTTTTCGAGCGGCTGCTGCACCACATGCTGTGGTCTAAATTTTTGTTTCGAATTATGGATGGTGGGAGTCTGAGACACTCTCTTTCAATGTCTGTTTGCGTGTTCACACACTGGACACCAAACAACCCTGAACTATCCGCTGCTTGGAGGAATTTCGCGAGATCTTGCCCACAGGGGTGCTGCACTCGGCGGATCGTTTTCGAGCGGCTGCTGCACCACATGCTGTGGTCTAAATTTTTGTTTCGATTATGGATGGT
>NW_911392.1:0-1145 GCF_000209065.1 Trypanosoma cruzi | reverse complement strand
ATAATTCGAAACAAATTAGACCACAGCGTGTGGTGCAGCAGCCGCTCGAAAACGATTATCCGAGTGCAGCACCGTTGTGGGCAAGATCTCGCGAAATTCCTCCAAGCAGCGGATAGTTCCGGGTTGTTTGGCGTTCAGTGTGTGAACACGCAAACAGACATTGAAAGAGAGTGTCTCTGACCACCACCATTCATAATTCGAAACAAAAACATAGACCACAGCGTGTGGTGCAGCAGCCGCTCGAAAACGATTATCCGAGTGCAGCACCGTTGTGGGCAAGATCTCGCGAAATTCCTCCAAGCAGCGGATAGTTCCGGGTTGTTTGGCGTTCAGTGTGTGAACACGCAAACAGACATTGAAAGAGAGTGTCTCTGACCACCACCATTCATAATTCGAAACAAAAATTTAGACCACAGCGTGTGGTGCAGCAGCCGCTCGAAAACGATTCTCCGAGTGCAGCACCGTTGTGGGCAAGATCTCGCGAAATTCCTCCAAGCAGCGGATAGTTCCGGGTTGTTTGGCGTTCAGTGTGTGAACACGCAAACAGACATTGAAAGAGAGTGTCTCTGACCACCACCATTCATAATTCGAAACAAAAATTTAGACCACAGCGTGTGGTGCAGCAGCCGCTCGAAAACGATTATCCGAGTGCAGCACCGTTGTGGGCAAGATCTCGCGAAATTCCTCCAAGCAGCGGATAGTTCCGGGTTGTTTGGCGTCCAGTGTGTGAACACGCAAACAGACATTGAAAGAGAGTGTCTCTGACCACCACCATTCATAATTCGAAACAAAAATTTAGACCACAGCGTGTGGTGCAGCAGCCGCTCGAAAACGATTATCCGAGTGCAGCACCGTTGTGGGCAAGATCTCGCGAAATTCCTCCAAGCAGCGGATAGTTCCGGGTTGTTTGGCGTTCAGTGTGTGAACACGCAAACAGACATTGAAAGAGAGTGTCTCTGACCACCACCATTCATAATTCGAAACAAAAACATAGACCACAACGTGTGGTGCAGCAGCCGCTCGAAAACGATTATCCGAGTGCAGCACCCCTGTGGGCAGGATCTCGCGAAATTCCTCCAAGCAGCGGATAGTTCCGGGTTGTTTGGCGTCCCAGTGTGTGAACACGCAAACAGACATGAAAGAGA
>NW_911391.1:0-1145 GCF_000209065.1 Trypanosoma cruzi | reverse complement strand
CTACTCGCAGGTCACTAACAAAACAACGCGCACCTTCTTGGGAATGTTCAATCGCCTCACGACTTCGTTGCAACTCTGCCCGTGTCTCCTCCACAAGTTTGCTTAAATGATCATACTGATCCTGCATCCGTCTCAGTTCTGTGCGCAGCATAGCGGTATTATCCTCTGAAGAAACACTGTCCCCTTTATTGATGTTCAATGGCTCCTTCCGTGCAAGTTTTGCGCTCCTGTAGTATTCTATAGACTCGTTCAAGAGGGACTGCTCTTCCTCTTTGGTTATGGGCCGCACATGGCCTTGATGGCTCAGTTCATACGGATTCACAGCTCTACTATCGCCATGAAAATTTTTACTTCCCGGAGTGTGGCCTGCAGTTCGTACGGCAATTCCGTTGAAATGATACCCACTTGGCGCCAATTCCCGCCCTCGTTTTCCACGCATTTCGGATTTGTCTTTCGGGTTGGCTCAGTGACACGCTTTCCATTGACAGATTTGGTGTGAAGAGCATGGGAACGGGCACCGCCAAGTCGCTCTGCACGTAAAAGTGATTCACAATGGGTGTGTTTGTCATCCAAGTCGTTCCCACAGCCGTGTTGATGCGTCTCTACTCCTCTGCGTAAATTCCTTCGGCCACAGATGCAACGTGCAGAATCCCTACTCAATCGGTAGCCACAATCGCTCTTATTATCCCCTCCCTGATTCACGTGCCGTAATGTCATTACAGAAGCAGATGGGATAACAAAAAAAAAGGAGGCAAAAAGAAAAGAGAAAAAATATATACATGTGTGTGTATATTAAAGGAAAAGAAACATCCTTTCCAACCACCACCATGACACCCGCATACATACAAGGAAAAGGGTGAAAGATGTGAATACGCAGCATTTGGAAGAAACACTGGCTCAACCCAATAACAATATTCGTCTTTTTTCCCTTGTTTTTTTTTTCTCTTCTTCCAACTCACCCACCCACTCACGTATCAACCGCGACTGTTCAACTCGGCGTCGTGCTGTCCGCAACCCACTTGAGGTAATCCTCGCTGCCGGGCCCCATTGGCACGCTGATGATCTCCGGGACGTCGTACGGGTGATGTCGCTTCACATCCGCAACCACCTCCTCGATAAGTGAAGCCCGTGTTTTTATCATCATG
>NW_911390.1:0-1145 GCF_000209065.1 Trypanosoma cruzi | reverse complement strand
CGGTTTTTTGGTAAGGATTTTTCCCTTTGTTTTATTTAGAAAAAAAAAATTTTTTTGGGGGTAAAGAAAAATTTGGGTTTTTTTTTTTTTTTTTTTTTTTTTTTTTACCGAGGACTTTTTGTGTGTGTGCTTTTTGCTTCAATTCCCTTTGGATGTTTAATTAAGGCTTTAAAAATTGTAGGCATAAATTGTGTTTGATGCTTTTAATTAGAACATGCTGAGTAATTACGGTTGACGACCTCTTTATATAATACATACGGGGAATAACTTTTTTGAAGGGATTTTTTTTTTTTTTTTTTTTTTTTTTTTTTTTGACTTATCATTTGAATATTCTTACTTCTCTCCTTTTCTTTTGTTGTTTTTTGTTTTAGTATTTTTTTTTTTCTTATCGTTTTTTTTTTTTTTTTTTTTTGTTGTTGTTGTTGTTGTTGTTGTTTTTAATAGGGAGCGATTTCCTTGCTTTTGCCTTTCTTGAGTCAACAACACCTTAGTATAACCTTTTTTAAGAAAAAAAAGCAAACCCTTTCTATAGCATTTTTTGTTTTAAGTGCGAATTTTCTGACAATAATCACTTTAATTAGGTTTTTTGATATCCACTAATCTTCTGTTGTTATTACCTTTAATATATATATAGTAACGAAAACTGCCAAAAAAAAAAATGTCTGTAGATTCGGTTGGTCGGTCTCTGGCAGACTTAGGTGAGCCTATTCAACGACTTTTGCAGCAAATACAACGGAATTTAACCGACGAGGAGCTTGATATGTTTGCTAAGATAAAAGTGCGACAGCTTGCCAAGGTGTATGATATGTTGGTTTTGGAGGAAGATCCTGAGAGAATTTTGGTATGGCTGAAGAAAGAGCATTTAAGGGCGAAAGGCATTGATCCCGAGGAGGTAAAAGAAAAAACTCGAAGGAAAGTTTTGACGGAGGGGGGCAGAGATCCCATAGCTTACTTCAAAGAAATTGAAAAAAAAAACATTGAGTTAATCTCCAATTTGAAGAAGTCACAAGAAGAGCGCGAGAAAAAGCGGGCGGCGAATACTGCTGAGCGGCAACGTCGCCGTGAAGAATTTAGGTTGCGTGCCTTAAAAAGGAAGCAAGAGGAAAGGGATGAAGACGATTTGGAGGTCATGAAGCCAGAAGATT
>NW_911389.1:0-1145 GCF_000209065.1 Trypanosoma cruzi | reverse complement strand
CATTGAAAGAGAGTGTCTCTGACCACCACCATTCATAATTCGAAACAAAAATTTAGACCACAGCGTGTGGTGCAGCATCCACTCGAAAACGATCCGCCGACTGCAGCACCCCTGTGGGCAAGATCTCGCGACATTCCTCCAAGCAGCGGATGGTTCAGGGTTGTTTGGCGTTCAGTGTGTGAACACACAAACAGACATTGAAAGAGAGTGCCTCTGACCACCACCATTCATAATTCGAAACAAAAATTTAGACCACAACGTGCGGTGCAGCGGCCGCTCGAAAACGATCCGCCGACTGCAGCACCCTTGTGGGCAAGATCTCGCGAAATTCCTCCAAGCAGCGGATAGTTCAGGGTTGTTTGGCGTCCAGTGTGTGAACACGCAAACAGACATTGAAAGAGAGTGTCTCTGACCACCACCATTCATAATTCGAAACAAAAATTTAGACCACAACGTGCGGTGCAGCAGCCGCTCGAAAACGATCCGCCGACTGCAGCACCCCTGTGGGCAAGATCTCGCGAAATTCCTCCAAGCAGCGGATAGTTCAGGGTTGTTTGGCGTTCAGTGTGTGAACACACAAACAGACATTGACAGAGAGTGCCTCTGACCACCACCATTCATAATTCGAAACAAAAATTTAGACCACAACGTGCGGTGCAGCGGCCGCTCGAAAACGATCCGCCGACTGCAGCACCCTTGTGGGCAAGATCTCGCGAAATTCCTCCAAGCAGCGGATAGTTCAGGGTTGTTTGGCGTCCAGTGTGTGAACACGCAAACAGACATTGAAAGAGAGTGTCTCTGACCACCACCATTCATAATTCGAAACAAAAATTTAGACCACAGCGTGTGGTGCAGCATCCACTCGAAAACGATCCGCCGACTGCAGCACCCCTGTGGGCAAGATCTCGCGACATTCCTCCAAGCAGCGGATGGTTCAGGGTTGTTTGGCGTTCAGTGTGTGAACACACAAACAGACATTGAAAGAGAGTGCCTCTGACCACCACCATTCATAATTCGAAACAAAAATTTAGACCACAACGTGCGGTGCAGCGGCCGCTCGAAAACGATCCGCCGACTGCAGCACCCTTGTGGGCAAGATCTCGCGAAATTCCTCCAAGCAGCGGATAGTTCAGGGTTGTTTGGCG
>NW_911388.1:0-1145 GCF_000209065.1 Trypanosoma cruzi | reverse complement strand
ACACAATTCAACAGGAATGATGGACACTCTCACAAGTGCCTTCCACCTGGCAACTGAAAAGCCGCGTGTTTTCACAGGCGATGGGTACTCTCGCACTGAAGCCTCGGAAAAGGGTACTTCGGCGTTCCACACTCCTCTCAGGCAACGCATTGTGCCAAACAACAAAACGGGTATGCTCACACTCCCTACTCGCAAGGACAAGCTCAGTGTTGCGTAGTTATCCCTGTGCCGCAGCGTCCAATCCAAGTCCAAGTCCATACGAGAAACCAGACCGTGTAGCGCACCCTTTCCCACAAATTCAAGCCGTCCTCGTTGCAAGCGCAGATGAGAGACGGTCTTCTTGAAGCATGTGAAAAAACGCAGATCCACCGTTGAGAGATTCAGGGTGAGTCTGCACTCATCGCGCAGTGTTAAGCATACAGCACCGCGATAAAAAGAAAATAAAAATTTTTGCACCGTTTTCTTCTCCACCTCCGCCTGAGCGCCGGTCGCGTTTGACTCGCCGCCGAAATCCTCTCCAATGCAGTTGTCGCACACAAACGAGGCACATTCGTCCTCAACAGTGATGGCATGCTGAAAAAAAGAAGAAAAGTGGCATCGGCGAAAGCACACATGGGTCCCGCTGCAGACCACCATGTGCATTCCTGAGGTGCAGGAAGGAAAGGTGCAGTCTTCCACCAAAACCATTTCGCCTGGAGAGTCAAAAAAACACGGACCGGTCCGGTCCAAATTATAATGCCCACCTCGTAGCAAAGTGCAGTTCACCACATTCCGCCTTTGAATTGAATTCATCATGTGCCGAAGTTCCATCCATGATCCCAACAATTCTTTCACGGCATCCTCTTCAGAAACCCCTTTGAGATGCAGGTTCCATTTCTTCACCACTGCGTGAGTGTACTTCTCACAGGCCACAACTGATGTGTCGCTATCCATGTCGCAATCACTAAATACTCCACTTAATTCCTCGGGGAAGGGAGCAGATTGCTGGGCATATTTCACCCCTTCAAACTCCAGCCGGATCATATCGCCCAAATTCAATTTAATCGAAGGAGCAGTGCATTCAGCAGGTGAGCGTTTTACCGCGTGTACGGCGTCATCCCAAAAGTCCTCTACAGCAATGGGTAGCGTGGCTGTGAAGGAAAAAA
>NW_911387.1:0-1145 GCF_000209065.1 Trypanosoma cruzi | reverse complement strand
TAGACCACAACGTGTGGTGCAGCAGCCGCTCGAAAACGATCCGCCGAGTGCAGCACCCTTGTGGGCAGGAGCTCGCGACATTCCTCCAAGCAGCGGATAGTTCAGGGTTGTTTGGTGTCCAGTGTGTGAACACGCAAACAGATATTGACAGAGAGTGTCTCTGACCACCACCATTCATAATCGGAAACAAAAATTTGGACCACAACGTGTGATGCAGCAGCCGCTCGAAAACGATCAGCCGAGTGCAGCACCCGTGTGGGCAAGAGCTCGCGACATTCCTCCAAGCAGCGGATAGTTCAGGGTTGTTTGGCGTCCAGTGTGTGAACACGCAAACAGACATTGAAAGAGAGTGCCTCTGACCACCACCATTCATAATTCGAAACAAAAATTTAGACCACAGCGTGTGGTGCAGCAGCCGCTCGAAAACGATTATCCGAGTGCAGCACCCTTGTGGGCAAGATCTCGCGACATTCCTCCAAGCAGCGGATAGTTCAGGGTTGTTTGGCGTCCAGTGTGTGAACACGCAAACAGACATTGAAAGAGAGTGCCTCTGACCACCACCATTCATAATTCGAAACAAAAATTTAGACCACAGCGTGTGGTGCAGCAGCCACTCGAAAACGATTATCCGACTGCAGCACCCTTGTGGGCAAGATCTCGCGACATTCCTCCAAGCAGCGGATAGTTCAGGGTTGTTTGGCGTCCAGTGTGTGAACACGCAAACAGACATTGAAAGAGAGTGCCTCTGACCACCACCATTCATAATTCGAAACAAAAACATAGACCACAGCGTGTGGTGCAGCAGCCACTCGAAAACGATTATCCGACTGCAGCACCCTTGTGGGCAAGATCTCGCGACATTCCTCCAAGCAGCGGATAGTTCAGGGTTGTTTGGCGTCCAGTGTGTGAACACGCAAACAGACATTGAAAGAGAGTGCCTCTGACCACCACCATTCATAATTCGAAACAAAAACATAGACCACAGCGTGTGGTGCAGCAGCCACTCGAAAACGATTATCCGACTGCAGCACCCTTGTGGGCAAGATCTCGCGACATTCCTCCAAGCAGCGGATAGTTCAGGGTTGTTTGGCGTCCAGTGTGTGAACACGCAAACAGACATTGAAAGAGAGTGCCTCTGACCACAC
>NW_911386.1:0-1145 GCF_000209065.1 Trypanosoma cruzi | reverse complement strand
TTGTGGTCTAAATTTTTGTTTCGAATTATGAATGGTGGTGGTCAGAGACACTCTCTTTCAATGTCTGTTTGCGTGTTCACACACTGGACGCCAAACAACCCGGAACTATCCGCTGCTTGGAGGAGATTCGCGAGATCTTGCCCACATGGGTGCTGCACTCGGCGGATCGTTTTCGAGCGGCTGCTGCACCGCACGTTGTGGTCTAAATTTTTGTTTCGAATTATGAATGGTGGTGGTCAGAGACACTCTCTTTCAATGTCTGTTTGCGTGTTCACACACTGGACGCCAAACAACCCTGAACTATCCGCTGCTTGGAGGAGATTCGCGAGATCTTGCCCACATGGGTGCTGCACTCGGCGGATCGTTTTCGAGCGGCCGCTGCACCGCACGTTGTGGTCTAAATTTTTGTTTCGAATTATGAATGGTGGTGGTCAGAGGCACTCTCTTTCAATGTCTGTTTGCGTGTTCACACACTGAACGCCAAACAACCCGGAACTATCCGCTGCTTGGAGGAATTTCGCGAGCTCCTGCCCACAACGGTGCTGCACTCGGATAATCGTTTTCGAGTGGCTGCTGCACCACACGCTGTGGTCTAAATTTTTGTTTCGAATTATGAATGGTGGTGGTCAGAGACACTCTCTTTCAATGTCTGTTTGCGTGTTCACACACTGGACGCCAAACAACCCTGAACTATCCGCTGCTTGGAGGAATTTCGCGAGATCTTGCCCACATGGGTGCTGCAGTCGGCGGATCGTTTTCGAGCGGCTGCTGCACCACACGCTGTGGTCTAAATTTTTGTTTCGAATTATGAATGGTGGGAGTCTGAGACACTCTCTGTCACTATCTGTTTGCGTGTTCACACACTGGACACCAAACAACCCGGAACTATCCGCTGCTTGGAGGAGTTTCGCGAGATCTTGCCCACAGGGGTGCTGCACTCGGCGGATCGTTTTCGAGTGGCTGCTGCACCACACGCTGTGGTCTAAATTTTTGTTTCGAATTATGAATGGTGGTGGTCAGAGGCACTCTCTTTCAATGTCTGTTTGCGTGTTCACACACTGGACACCAAACAACCCGGAACTATCCGCTGCTTGGAGGAGTTTCGCGAGATCTTGCCCACAGGGGTGCTGCACTCGGCGGATCGT
>NW_911385.1:0-1145 GCF_000209065.1 Trypanosoma cruzi | reverse complement strand
ATGTTTCGATATTCTTCCATCTGATATTGTCAGCCTTGATCTGAATGAAAAATTAAACCGTCTAAATTTTTATGTTTCTCAAAAGCACGATCTAACATATCCTTAATTTGTTTAAAATTAGGCGACCTAGAAACAGAATAAGAAATTATTTCTCTATTATGTGCGTCAATTATTGGCGAAAGGTAAAGTTTTCCTGAAGGAATATGAAACTCAGAAACATCAGTGCTTCATATTTGGTTTACTTTTTCTGTTTTAAAATTTCTTTCAAAAATGGTTATGTTTTTTTGCTTATCTATAATTTTATTTAAAAGTAAATTTTTACAGGTTTTACCTATTTCGCCCTTATAAGATTTATATTTAGCCTTTGGGTTAATGCCAAAAATATTCAATTCATTCATTAAACGCCTTACTTTTTTGTGATTTACAACAAAACCTCTATTTTTAAGTTCTAAAGTTATTCTACGATACCCATATCGAGATTTATTTTTTTTGAAAATTTCTAAAATTAAATCCTTAATTGGAGCATCTTTATCTATTTTCTTAAAAGATTTTAAAATATAAAAATATGTTGATTTTGATAATTTAAAAAATACTAACATACTTTTTAATTGATATTTGTGCCTTGATTCATACACAACAATTACTTTTTCTTTCTTTGTTGCTGTTTCCTTTGTAGAACCAAGGCTCTCAATTTTTTTAGTAAATCATTCTCCATCTCTAATTGAGAATTGCGTTCTTCAAGTTCCTTGATCTTTCTTTGCATTTCACATAAATGATTTTTATCTTTTTTTTGATATTCAAATTTCATTTTTCTAGGCCTTCCTTGTTTTCTATTAAGACCATTATAATCTAAATTTGAATATTTTTTGAATCATGAATAAATCAAGCCAACATTTACATTCAATTTATTAGCTATTTTATTCATTGGTTCGCCATTTTTAATTTCTTTAATAATTTGAATTTTAAAATCATATGAATATTTATTATTATGTTTTCTAACCAATCCTTGATAACCATGAATTTTATACAAAGAGTAAATAGTATTTAATCTACTTTTTGATATATTATACAAGTTCATTATATTTTTTTTAGTTTCATTTTCTTATAATAATTTAATTATATTTATCTTATCTTCTAACTTTAAT
>NW_911384.1:0-1145 GCF_000209065.1 Trypanosoma cruzi | reverse complement strand
TAGACCACAACGTGCGGTGCAGCAGCCGCTCGAAAACGATCCGCCGAGTGCAGCACCCCTGTGGGCAAGATCTCGCGAAATTCCTCCAAGCAGCGGATAGTTCAGGGTTGTTTGGCGTCCAGTGTGTGAACACGCAAACAGACATTGAAAGAGAGTGCCTCTGACCACCACCATTCATAATTCGAAACAAGAATTTAGACCACAACGTGTGGTGCAGCAGCCACTCGAAAACGATCCGCCGAGTGCAGCACCCTTGTGGGCAAGATCTCGCGACATTCCTCCAAGCAGCGGATAGTTCCGGGTTGTTTGGCGTCCAGTGTGTGAACACGCAAACAGACATTGAAAGAGAGTGCCTCTGACCACCACCATTCATAATTCGAAACAAAAATTTAGACCACAGCGTGTGGTGCAGCGGCCGCTCGAAAACGATCCGCCGACTGCAGCACCCCTGTGGGCAAGATCTCGCGAAACTCCTCCAAGCAGCGGATGGTTCCGGGTTGTTTGGCGTCCAGTGTGTGAACACGCAAACAGACATTGAAAGAGAGTGTCTCTGACCACCACCATTCATAATTCGAAACAAAAATTTAGACCACAACGTGCGGTGCAGCGGCCGCTCGAAAACGATCCGGCGAGTGCAGCACCCCTGTGGGCAAGATCTCGCGAAATTCCTCCAAGCAGCGGATGGTTCCGGGTTGTTTGGCGTCCAGTGTGTGAACACGCAAACAGACATTGAAAGAGAGTGCCTCTGACCACCACCATTCATAATTCGAAACAAAAATTTAGACCACAACGTGCGGTGCAGCAGCCGCTCGAAAACGATCCGCCGAGTGCAGCACCCCTGTGGGCAAGAGCTCGCGAATTTCCTCCAAGCAGCGGATGGTTCAGGGTTGTTTGGCGTCCAGTGTGTGAACACGCAAACAGACATTGAAAGAGAGTGTCTCTGACCACCACCATTCATAATTCGAAACAAAAATTTAGACCACAACGTGCGGTGCAGCAGCCGCTCGAAAACGATCCGCCGAGTGCAGCACCCCTGTGGGCAAGATCTCGCGAAACTCCTCCAAGCAGCGGATAGTTCCGGGTTGTTTGGCGTCCAGTGTGTGAACACGCAAACAGACATTGACAGAGAGTGCCTCTGACCACCA
>NW_911383.1:0-1145 GCF_000209065.1 Trypanosoma cruzi | reverse complement strand
TCACACACTGGACACCAAACAACCCTGAACTATCCGATGCTTGGAGGAATTTCGCGAGCTCTTGCCCACAGGGGTGCTGCACTCGCCGGATCGTTTTCGAGCGGCTGCTGCACCACACGCTGTGGTATAAATTTCTGTTTCGAATTATGAATGGTGGTGGTCAGAGACACTCTCTTTCAATGTCTGTTCGCGTGTTCACACACTGACGCCCAAACAACCATGAACTATCCGCTGCTTGGAGGAGTTTCGCGAGATCTGCCCCACAGGGGTGCTGCACTCGCCGGATCGTTTTCGAGCGGCCGCTGCACCGCACGTTGTGGTCTAAATTTTTGTTTCGAATTATGAATGGTGGTGGTCAGAGACACTCTCTTTCAATGTCTGTTTGTGTGTTCACACACTGGACGCCAAACAACCCGGAACTATCCGCTGCTTGGAGGAGTTTCGCGAGATCTTGCCCACAAGGGTGCTGCAGTCGGCGGATCATTTTCGAGTGGCTGCTGCACCGCACGTTGTGGTCTAAATTTTTGTTTCGAATTATGAATGGTGGTGGTCAGAGGCACTCTCTTTCAATGTCTGTTTGCGTGTTCACACACTGGACGCCAAACAACCCTGAACTATCCGCTGCTTGGAGGAATTTCGCGAGATCTTGCCCACAAGGGTGCTGCACTCGCCGGATCGTTTTCGAGCGGCCGCTGCACCACATGTTGTGGTCTAAATTTTTGTTTCGAATTATGAATGGTGGTGGTCAGAGGCACTCTCTTTCAATGTCTGTTTGCGTGTTCACACACTGGACGCCAAACAACCCTGAACTATCCGCTGCTTGGAGGAGTTTCGCGAGATCTTGCCCACAGGGGTGCTGCAGTCGGCGGATCGTTTTCGAGCGGCCGCTGCACCGCACGTTGTGGTCTAAATTTTTGTTTCGAATTATGAATGGTGGTGGTCAGAGACACTCTCTTTCACTATCTGTTTGTGTGTTCACACACTGAACGCCAAACAACCCTGAACTATCCGCTGCTTGGAGGAGTTTCGCGAGATCTTGCCCACAAGGGTGCTGCACTCGCCGGATCGTTTTCGAGCGGCCGCTGCACCGCACGTTGTGGTCTAAATTTTTGTTTCGAATTATGAATGGTGGTGGTCAGAGACAC
>NW_911382.1:0-1145 GCF_000209065.1 Trypanosoma cruzi | reverse complement strand
TCACACACTGGACGCCAAACAACCCTGAACTATCCGCTGCTTGGAGGAATGTCGCGAGATCTGCCCCAACAAGGGTGCTGCACTCGGCGGATCGTTTTCGAGCGGCTGCTGCACCACACGCTGTGGTCTAAATTTTTGTTTCGAATTATGAATGGTGGTGGTCAGAGACACTCTCTTTCAATGTCTGTTTGCGTGTTCACACACTGGACACCAAACAACCCTGAACTATCCGCTGCTTGGAGGAATGTCGCGAGATCTTGCCCCACAAGGGTGCTGCACTCGGCGGATCGTTTTCGAGTGGCTGCTGCACCGCACGTTGTGGTCTAAATTTTTGTTTCGAATTATGAATGGTGGTGGTCAGAGGCACTCTCTGTCACTATCTGTTTGCGTGTTCACACACTGGACGCCAAACAACCCTGAACTATCCGCTGCTTGGAGGAATGTCGCGAGATCTTGCCCACAGGGGTGCTGCAGTCGGCGGATCGTTTTCGAGCGGCTGCTGCACCACACGCTGTGGTCTAAATTTTTGTTTCGAATTATGAATGGTGGTGGTCAGAGGCACTCTCTTTCAATGTCTGTTTGCGTGTTCACACACTGGACGCCAAACAACCCTGAACTATCCGCTGCTTGGAGGAATGTCGCGAGATCTTGCCCACATGGGTGCTGCACTCGCCGGATCGTTTTTGAGCGGCTGCTGCACCGCACGTTGTGGTCTAAATTTTTGTTTCGAATTATGAATGGTGGTGGTCAGAGGCACTCTCTTTCAATGTCTGTTTGCGTGTTCACACACTGGACGCCAAACAACCCTGAACTATCCGCTGCTTGGAGGAATGTCGCGAGATCTTGCCCACAAGGGTGCTGCAGTCGGATAATCGTTTTCGAGCGGCTGCTGCACCACAGGCTGTGGTCTAAATTTTTGTTTCGAATTATGAATGGTGGTGGTCAGAGGCACTCTCTTTCAATGTCTGTTTGCGTGTTCACACACTGGACGCCAAACAACCCTGAACTATCCGCTGCTTGGAGGAATGTCGCGAGATCTTGCCCACAAGGGTGCTGCACTCGGCGGATCGTTTTCGAGTGGCTGCTGCACCACAGGCTGTGGTCTAAATTTTTGTTTCGAAATTATGAATGGTGGTGGTCAGGAG
>NW_911381.1:0-1145 GCF_000209065.1 Trypanosoma cruzi | reverse complement strand
GGACGGCGTCGGCGAGCATGAAGAACGGTGTGTGCGTGTGCGTGTGCGGCAGCGGCGGGTACGGCGAGGCGTGCGTGCCTGTGGGAGCTCCCGTGCTGCCGCCCGCTGTGGGCACCGCGTCGAGCGTGTTTGTCCGCGAGGGCGTGACGGTGCAGTCGGTGTTCGTTGTGCCTGCCGGTGCGAGCGAGGTGACGCTGCGCCACGTTGTGCTGGACGGCGTGAGTCCTGTGCTCTACGTGCCGTGGATGGCGCGAGACGGCGTGCGGATCGTTGTGCAGGACGTGTCGCTGCTGAACGGTGCCGTGCTGTACGTGATGGGCGGAGGAGCGCTGCGCGGTGCGGGGGCGGCGGTGAGCGACGAGAGCGGGCCGGTGGAGCTGTCGGTGTGCGATGTGGAGGCGCTGGACGGTGCGCTTGTGCTGAGCGGCACGTATCCCGCGGGGTCTGTGCTGACGGTGACGGACTCCCTGCTGGTTGCCACGAGGCCGACGCCGCTTGTGTATCTTCCCGGCTCGCAGTCCTCGCCGTACGCACCGGTGCTGGTGCTTTCGGGCCTGCGGCTCGTGCGGTCCGTGCTGGTTGTGTCTGGCGTTGCCCTCGTGACGGTGATGACTGGTGGGCGGACGGTGATGGTGGACGGCGCCGTGCTGGAGCTTGTCGGTGGCGGCGTTGCGCTGGACGCGGCTGTGTTCGGTGGCGAATATGCGTTGTACGCGAGTGCGCGCGTGGTTGCGTCTGGGGGCGCTGTGCTGCGCGTGTCGGGGAGCCAGGTGTACGCCGCGCATGGGTTGGTGTTCGACAGCGGTGTGGAGGCTAACTTGTCCGCCGTCGTAGTGAACGACAACGCCGGTGCGCTGACGGATGGCGCGCTGCTGGTGCTGCGGGGGTTGGCGTCGTTTGTGTCCGGGTCGTGGCTGTCGGTGCGCGGCAACAGCATCAGCGGCAGGCTCCTGTCGGTGCCGTCGTACCCGCGCAGTGCGGAGCTCGCGCAGAGCACGCTGACGCTCCACGGGAACGCCGGCAGCGGGCCCGTCGTGATGGACGGCACCGTTGCGCTTGGAGGCGCCGGCCGACGGTTCGTTGTGGGGGTGCTGACGCTCCACGGGCAGGCGCTGCAGCCGATGGACTACAGGTCCGCCGGCATC
>NW_911380.1:0-1144 GCF_000209065.1 Trypanosoma cruzi | reverse complement strand
GAAACCGGTCCGATGTGAAGCGTGCGGTTGTTATCCGTGACCCAAAGGTAGAGCGCATTGGGTTCACTCGCTTCCAAGGAATGGCTAGCTTTATGGGTGTACAGCATGACCTTCCTTCCCTCAATGGTCGCGGTGATGAGAGCTCCCACATGCAAACCTTCGTCCAAAGGATGTCCTGATTTTGACTTGGCCCACACGCCTGGGAATGTCCCGATGGCCTCCGTCCACCTTTTCCCCATGTCACACGAATCAAACACCTTGCGGCCACCCCCACAAAGAGCAACCATGAGAAGCTTTCCATTCTCCCACTCGGTGATGCGGGGGTGAATGCACTTCGCAGGGGAAATGCCCCCTGGGAACTCCCAGCTTTTGCCATTGTCCGTCGAGTAAGTGATCAGCAAAACAATGTCACCTTCCTTATTCGCCGCCGTCAGGGGAAACACAAGCGCGCCATTCCCCATCACAATGCCTGAGCCACCACTACCCGAAACCTGATTCAGTTCATCTTTAGTCCTTTGGGGGATCTGTGATAACAACGGTGTGGGTTCACCCCAGCTGATCTGTTTGCTGTGCTTAATGTCCTTGGCCTGCGTGACCTCACCCACAACCAGTTGAATATCCCAGTCGTCCATCGCCCACTTCTTATAATCATAGTTATATGTCCGTTCATAGCTTCCCACAATTGGAAACACCTTATTGTCCCTTGTAACTGCCGTGGGCTAGTAAAAAAGGCTCATATGATCCTTGCTATTCAAACCGCCAAGGGCGGTGTGTGCCTTCCATCCATTGTTAGTGATCTCAGCGACAATAGACGGCCACGTCCCCGCAGCGTTGATGTACCCCGCCACAATGTCAGAAGAATCAAGCCAACCCGATTTGTGGGGGTCATTATACTTGGTGCGGCCCTCGGCAACGGCAATCATCACTCCACCAGCACTCACAAGAGACGGTGAGATAAACACAAATTTCACTCCAATTGCAGACCCATTTTTTGCCACCACCTGCGTCTTTTCCGGCAAAAAAATATCGACCCATTGCGGCAGTTGCAGTTCCCATGACTTACCCGTCGATGCGGCTGCAGCTTCACAGGTGGCGCAGCACACCCACATCACAACGACGAGAAAAAGCGGCACCGCGGAAGCAA
>NW_911379.1:0-1144 GCF_000209065.1 Trypanosoma cruzi | reverse complement strand
TTTTGGGAGTCAATCATTTTCCTGTTTGACAAAATCACAAAAACGGTGTCAGTGTACATGGATGACCCCAGGATTGATGATGTTGTAAACATTTTTTCTTTGCGTGGGGTGAAGGGGTATATTATCTACGACGTGGCATTGGCATGTCGTCAACCGCCTGCTGGTTTGCCTTGCAAGGGACGGGGCATGATTGTGGTGACACCACCAGACAAAAACGAATATGAACGGTGGACAAAAAAAATGGACGCTATTGAAATCGTAATTGATTGTCCCGAAGAAAACGATGTGAGGGCAATGTGCATTTGGATGAAGTGCAATCGGCCCCTGCAGGAGCAAGCGGGATACTGGGAGGAGGTGAGGGGTCGCATGAATAACGTGGGACCAATTCTCCGCTTCATCTTTGATAAACAGGCATATGATGACCGCATTAAAGCGTGCCAGCAGGCCGTGGATGGGTCGACCGCCTCGGAATTAGAGCGCAATTTGGGTATTGGCTGCTGTTACTCGCCTATTGACAGTGAATTGTCTCGAAAGCTTGTGAGGGTTGTCCGAGTACGACGAGGAAACAGCATTGAGTCGCCTCTGAATGTACTGATATCTCCCCACCTCGAACGTGAAATATTGTCCCGGCTGGAAAATGAAATGAAGCAGTCCGATTTTATTTTTTTCGTTTTGAGGTTCTGGGATTATGTCCCACCGTATATTATTGAAAAGTATGCCGTATCCGCATTTTTGAATGAGGATTTCCTGCGTGCGATAAGACTCAAAATCAGGGAACTGAGGCCACCAGGACGACGTGAGCCACACAGCTGTGCGCTGAAAGAGCACTCAGACAAGAGCTTCACCAGGAAAGAGGTTCTACCGCCGCCCGAACGCCTTTCCAATCCGGTTGCTATGGACCACTGGGTGCTGTATGAGCCCAAAGTCCAAAACTTTCCGCTGGTGGACGGCTTTTTCTTTGTGGACTCAAATCCAATGACGCTGGTTGGTCTGCGGATGGCTACGGCGGGTGGGCACCACACCACCGCCAGCACTGTGAGGCAGTTCACTGAGCGCCTGGCGGCATATTTTAATGGTTGGGAGGAATTATCCCGAGACATGTCGTGGGAGATTATTTATGTGCAGCACGCAGACAGCACGCCGA
>NW_911378.1:0-1144 GCF_000209065.1 Trypanosoma cruzi | reverse complement strand
CCGCTCGCAACAGCATCTAATGTGCCGTGCGGGCCGCACACAACTCTCCGCATCATGCGAGATCAGCCCCCACCCACGCACATCATCGCCAACGCGACGCAGTCCGCAACAACAAATACGGCAAAAAGAGTCCCCACGCCACCCACAGCAGGAACATCGGTGCCGCACACACAACACCAAAAAAAAAAAAAAAAAGCAGCGCAGAAGCGAGCCGACACGCACACCTCCACACGCACGGCATAGAGCCTCTCCCATCATATGCGTGGTCCAGCCGAAACAGCAACAAAGGATACAAGGGCACACGCAACCCTTGCCATCCCCGCTCCCAGAAACACAAAGCGAGGAATACACCGCAGCTCGGACACGGCACAAGCGAGCATCGCGGGCGGCGGCGATGAGGTCGGTACCCATTCACTCCCCTCTGTTTTGTGTGGGCAAACGGCTCCGCCCATGAGAGATTACAGATGTGTGCATACTCAAAGACTGACCATGATAAGCGGTCACTCTTTATCCACGGCTGGGTCGCCGCGTGTTGGTCGACAGTGAGGCACATCCACCGCCACAACACGCCACGGAGAGCGGGGCTCTAGCGGCGCAAAGGACAGCGATCCCCGCCACAGCGCAGTCGTGCCGACCAAGCAAAGCGATATACCGCCGCTGTGCACACACCTCGGAAGGCCGCAGCTGCATGGCACCAGTGATGCGCACAACTGTTAACAGCGGGACGGCATGCAGTTTCCTTCGCCCGTGCCTCACTCCAACAACAAAAGCAGCACAGAAGGCTGCCATGGTTCCTGTAGCAAAAACTTCCTTTCGGGAATAGCCGTGACAACATCCTTTGTGTGGGTGCCGCAGTCGGTCTCAATGCTCCCCGCAACGGGGACGGACGCCCGTGGCAATCCTTGCTCAGTGGATGCCGGTGAAACCGTCCTGCTCCACACGCCCTCTCCTCGCCGTCCCACGGAACCACTGGAAGTAGGCTACCGCTGCTGGCAGATATCGTGCACACCTGCGCGTGGTCACGGCAACTAACGGTCCCCCCATCGTAGGGCGGAGTGGCCCAAGCAATCGTCGCTCCGTCCGTGCACGGGACACAACGGACGTTACCCTCTTCAGTCACTTCCAGATGCAATTACATGCCGAG
>NW_911377.1:0-1144 GCF_000209065.1 Trypanosoma cruzi | reverse complement strand
GCATCGGATGCCTCGCTCAGCCGCCCTGCAGCCCACGTCCATCGCGGAGAGAACACACAGCTCCTCAAGCTTCCCTCACCGGCCCTGCCGTGCCAGCGCACGCGCCTGAGTGTTGCGCGAGGGTTCCACGAGCCCGACGGTGAGTCGATGCACCGCAGTTCCCACAACAAACTGAGACACCTCGCTCCCTGCCCTTCGCGGCGGAGCCACTCCCGCACACACCACCACATCCGCCGCACCGCCGCGAATCACGGTCCTCCCACAAGACTCTCTAAATGCACAGCACGCACGCACCCTCTCCTCCCAGCAACCAAAGAGAACGCACAATCCAAACCCCCTGTGAAGAAAAAGCAAAAACGACAACCCTTTCATGACAACAAACTGAAGTGACGACAACGAGGTGCGGCCGCAGCAGCCCGCACCCTTTCCGCAACGCATGGCTCCTCTCCCTCCCCTTCCCTCGCTTCTTACCCCATAGCCGCCATGAAGAGGTCCTTCGCGGATCGCCTGCCGGAGTTCGCCGGCACCCACGATTGAAGACAATGGGCGACGTGACGGCGGAGCCGCAGTGCACTCATGTGCCGCGCAGGCGTGTCACTCGCCGTCATGATCGCTGCAACCTCCCTCGCGGCGCGGCGCCGAAGCCACCCAAAATTTCCACCCTCGCACCCGTAGGAACGCAACTGCCTCGCGAGCCTCATCAGGGCCGGTGCAGGGGGAGGCGCCCGCCACAAGGCTCTATCAGCACCCCCCGCGCCACCGTCCGCCTGCGCCGCCTTCACCGCCTCGTCACACCAGCGATGCAAGGCGTCCTTCTGGAGAAGATGCTCCCGCAGTAGCGCGCCAACGCTGCCGTCCGCCTGCCGCACCGCGCGGGCATCCTCGTCCCTCACACAGCACCGCAACTCGCTGAACGCGACGTGAACCTCCAGATCTCTAGTCTCAGCGTAGTCCCTCAGTGTGTAGAGGAAGCAGCGCAGTCCCGCAATTTCCTCCGCAAAGAAATGCCACTTGCCGCGCCAACGCCCCTCCAATAAAAGACGATTGTACGCGAGTGGGTAGCGCTCCGCAATCGTCTGCTGCAGGCGCGCGGAGGACACGGAGCAGAGCAGCTCCACCGACGACCCGGCGTGACGCATTGCCA
>NW_911376.1:0-1144 GCF_000209065.1 Trypanosoma cruzi | reverse complement strand
CAAGACAAAAGAAGAACCACGTGTATAATAATTTGAAGGAAAGCTCTCATGCACAACTGCGCCACCCCGACGGCAGCAGCAGGGTGGGGCTTCCGGGTGAGGCACCACCTGCTCCTCCACCCGGCCATCCACATTCACGGCCGTGCGCCGCAGCGGTGCCGGCTCGTGCATCACGCGGGCAACAGCCAACGAAACAGACGGCTGCTTCTCCAGCATCGCCTTGATGTCCCGGTGGGTCGCAGGGTCATCGAGCCGCCGCCGCGGCTCCTTGGTGACGCTGTATATCCCTTCTGCGGCCATGCCATAGATGCTTGACGGTGGCGTTGGCGGCGAACGCAGCAAGTAAAACGCGCTCGACGCCCCACTGCTCGGCAACCGAGCTCCCTCCAGACATCATTCATCTCTTTTTGTCGTCGAGAAACACCCGCCCTTCCTGCAAGCACCAGCAGCTCCCAGCCGCGTGGCGAAGTTGCGGTCCGTGAACTCTTTCTTCCTACCGCTAATTCAGTAGTCACACCTCCTTCCGCTCTCCCTAAACAACAGTCACAGCAAAAAAACAAGCGTGGAACAAACACACGCGCACAATGAGAATTCAACGAAAGCCTAACAATTATCATAATTTTCAAAAAGAAAACAACGCCACCACCACACAGGTGCAGCACAACAGTCGACGGTAAAAGCCATCGCCGCCTCAGAACACCCGCATGTATGGAGTTTCTTAATTACACTTTGGAATGCAGTTGCCTGCAACTCCAGAATTAATTAAATAAAAAACAATCAAGCCCACATACAGCATCCCGGAAGAGAGCCGTCATCACAATCACAATGCCGCTCAGTGCCCACAGCCCACCCCCACAGAGCGCACACCTCCACGCATCCCTCAAACCCAAAAACAAAAACACAACCCCTCAGCATACATGGCGCACATTTGCGTGCAGACTTTATAGCAAAACAAATAACAATAAATAAAATCAAACACTCAAAAATTAATAAATAAAAAGGAAGCATTGCAAGATAAAACAGCCCACAACATAATCTATTACAAAATCAAATATTCGCCTGGACTGCTGGCCGGATCCCTAATTGTTATACATAAAAAAAACAGGACTGGAAAGAAGAAAGTAATGAAGTGGCAGTGGGTTCG
>NW_911375.1:0-1144 GCF_000209065.1 Trypanosoma cruzi | reverse complement strand
GCAACGACCTCAGCACAGTGTTGCTCACACGCAGCTGCGACTGCAACAGCGACGTCGCGTACAGCACAAGCGGCGACGCCACCGCGTCCGTCAGCCCGCTCAGCTGGGAGTAGCGCATCGGCCCCGCCGTCACAATCGTCGAGTCACGGACCGTCACGTTCGTGTGTGCCGGCAGGTTGTGCACAAACACAAGCGAGCAGTAGTCACCGGACAGCCCGCTCACGCTCACCTCCAGGCTCCGGTCACTCGCCGGCTCGCCGCTGTAGCCTCGCACGTAGATCTGCGCACCGCCGTCGCACACGCAGTTCCTCATTTCGATGCGCAGCGCGCCGGGAAGCATCGCCGGCACGTCAAACACAACAGCCACGCCGTTCGTGATGTACACGCCGTCCATCAGCACCGTGTCCACGGCGCAGCCAACCGTGATGGCTCTGTCCACCGTGCCGCCCCGCAGTCGCACCACCACCGCATGCACCGCGGGCATCCACGCCGCCGCCGCAACCAGCGCCAACGCAACAAGCAGCGCCACACGCACAGCCGCAATGGCCCTGTGCCGCACACGGTGCCGGCTGTGCGGACACGCACGCACCGCAGACCGCATCCACCGTCCCAAACACGTACCAACAGAGCTGTTGTGGCGTGTCGCACTCGCCCCGTCGACCATAGCTCCTGTCTAGCAAATCCCTTCCTACAGTTGGCAAATCCAACAACACTATTCCGCCAAATCGTTATCCCACTACTAAACCTAATACTGCAAGTAACTCCTAACACCTTGAAACGATAGTTGTGCTGGTCAAGCAAAAGTATCTCTAACTGCACGCTCAGAAAAAGAATAAGAGGCAGCAACAACAACAGTAACCAAACACAGTGGCACGCAAAAACATCCGGTCATACACAATCCCCGTCACAGTACAGCCACCGAGGCAAAGTCGCGCTGACGCAATCACGCCGGTAACACCATCGCCCTCCCACCACCCACACAACCCCACACAGTCACCGCGCAGAGTGGCGGAATCCAGGAAAAAAGAAACATGACCACTGGCACCGCTCCTTTTACCGAATGGCTCCATCACAGGGCAATCCCGATGCCGTGAACAAAACACAAGAGCCGAGGCAGACCGCGTGGCAGCGATACGACAGCCAG
>NW_911374.1:0-1144 GCF_000209065.1 Trypanosoma cruzi | reverse complement strand
TGGTTTCTCCCCTAACTTTGAGGGAAAACTGAATCCTTTTGCGCCTTGTATATCTTCTAAATCTCATGCTTTGGAATATAAGCCCGTTGCCGATGCCGTCCATAGAGAAGGAGGAAAGATTGTAATGCAAATACTGCATGCTGGACGATATGCTTACAGCCCATTGTGCGTGGCTCCTTCTGGTATACCCAGTCCTATTTGGCCTTTTAAAGGATATCACCTCCGTCCAATCGCTTTACCAAAGGTTTGGATAAATAAAACTATCAAGGATTTTGCGAGGGCGGCTGCTCTTGTAAAAGAGGCCGGTTTTGATGGTGTAGAAATTATGGCTTCTGAAGGATATTTGCTAAATGAATTTATTGTAAAGCATACAAACAAACGGACGGATGAATATGGGGGTTCATACGAAAATAGAATGCGTTTTCCACTTGAGGTCTTGCGAGGTGTTCGGAATGCAGTGGGAAAGGAATTTATTATTATATTTCGTCTCTCAATGTTGGATTTGATTCCAAATGGGTCAACGCATGAAGAAGTTTGCAAATTGGCTGAAGAAGTTGCAAATTCAGGTGCCGATATTATTAACACTGGAATTGGTTGGCATGAAGCACGGGTTCCTACCATCGCAACTTCTGTTCCTCGAGCTGGTTTTACATGGGTTACGGCAGCTTGCCGAAAACACCTGAGAAGTAAAGGGATTTCCATTCCTTTTATGACTGCTAATCGGGTGAACCACCCAGATGTGATTGAGCGAGTTTTAAGTAAAGATGCTGATCTTGTTGCCATGGCCCGTCCTTTTTTGAGTGATCCTTTTTTTGTTAAAAAAACCGAGGAAGGGAATGTGCATAACATCAATATTTGTATTGCATGCAATCAGGCTTGTTTGGACCATATTTTTAAAGGCCAAATTTCATCTTGTCTTGTCAATCCAACAGCGTGTCATGAAAAAGAACGTGCTGTTACTCCTACCAACCAGAAGAAACGGATTGCAGTTATCGGTGGAGGACCAAGTGGCGCTTCTTGTGCTTTGGTTTTGGCACAACGAGGACATGAAGTAACAATTTATGAGAAGGAGGATTGTTTGGGTGGCCAGTTTAATCTTGCAAAAAAAATTCCCGGGTAAGGCGGAATACGAGAGTAGCATTAG
>NW_911373.1:0-1144 GCF_000209065.1 Trypanosoma cruzi | reverse complement strand
CAGAAATTCAAAAAACAGCACCTCCTGCACCATATTGCATACCTCCATAAGCGTTTTTCTGGAGACGTCGCGAAAACGCACAGTAGGCAGCCTTATTGTGGCGCGGCGCAGGGATGGAACGAACGTCCCAATTGGCGAACCACGAAAAAGAACATCTTCAGGAGGCCGCACCCTCCTGTCATAAGTTAGAATGACGCAGATCTCACATATGACCACAGAATTGATTTCAATGCGTCGGTTCCTTGAAAATGGAGAAATGAATGGCACGGCGATTGCTGGACTTGCGTCACCACCCTTACTTCCTTTCTTCTTCATTGTCTTCCATGAATTGTCTTGGCGGTGTGCTGCCAGCTGGTAAAACTGATACAAAAGGATATCGGATAATTCCAACTCTAGCCGTGTTGCATTCACCTGAGCCGAGCATGCGGAGATTGCATTGATCAACAATTCCACATCACGCACCGTCATGTCAAAACAGAACGGTTTAAGCACATGGCAATTTTTTGATTTATATGTGCTCTGAATGGACGCATTTGACATTGTGTACTGCGCCGTTAACTTCATGGAGTGTTGGACCATCCAGAACTCACTACTTTCCACTGTGAAGAGAACCGAGCTCTCCTCGTCATCACGAATCATAAAGGATAAGTAAGAGACCTTGACATCCAGACGAACCGCAGTCTTCGTTCCAGTTGAACCATCTTCAACCTCCTCCTTCATTTGAGGGCTGATGGTGCAACATGTGTTGTCTTTTAGCAACACAGTTGTATTCAGTGGAACCAGAGACAACACGACCGTGACAGCGTCCTGCTGATGTCGAACAAATGCCATCACCTCATCATCCAAAGCGGTCGAGGTGTTGTGAGTCAACCGCAACACGTGCTCCTTGTCCCCTCCGGACAGCTGCAGCAAATCATTACTTGCCAGCGACAAAATAGAAGGAGACGACACCCCCATGGGGCCAACCTCACGGTAGGCGTAAGACGTGAAATTCACGAGTGTCAGGTGCGGCCTGTTGCAGGGCCCACTTACCACCAGCATGGCGGGATCACCAAAGCCCTTTTTATGTATTTGAACCATGTGTTGCGTCCGCCCACACTGCACAAAGCCGCTCCAATCTGTTTTTGAAGAAATACCGCCTCGA
>NW_911372.1:0-1144 GCF_000209065.1 Trypanosoma cruzi | reverse complement strand
TGAACGTGGTCTCCTCGATGCTGGATTCTGGCGAGTTGGTGTTTCAGGGCCATTTTGGTGCGAGCTCCCAAATACTGGTGGCGGGCAGTACGCTTGTGACGACGTCGAACCACGCCATTTTATTTTTGGATTTTTATCCCGGGAGAATCTCGTCACTGATTCTAATTAAAAACACAATTGAGGGGAACTGGTACGCGGTCTATTTCTCCAGTGGTGTTGTTGTTGATGGTGGGAGGATTATTGTGAAGGGAAATACGCTGAGCACAACGAAGGACGATGAGGGTGTGGAATCATCTGTTTGCGTTAATGCTGTTGATGTGAGAAACGGCGGCTACTTTTACATTGAGGACAACACGATGAGCTCGGCTAACGGCGTTTATCTTTTTGGGGATACCACCGTGAGCTCCGCGGGGCTGCTGCGAGTGGCGGACTGCACCTTTGTCGGCGGGACAGAAATTTTTGATTCCGCGCTGGTGTATTTGTCTGGCTCGGTGACACTCGAGGGTAGTGCGCAGTGGCGCGTGGAGGGCAACAGCGTGGGTGCAGCCTCAGTATTAACTATTCCGTATTCCCAGTACAAAATTCAGCTGTCGGGCAGCGGCACCACCGTGGTGCTTGCGCACAACCGTCAGGTGGACTCGACGGTTTTATTCGCTATTTTTTTTCCATCGAGCATTGTTGTTGCGTTACCCGCGCGGTTTGTGGTTGGATGCAACCTGCAGGGTGATGAGGAGGTGTCGGACGACGATGTGTTTCCGGAGGGCGTGGTGGTGTTCAGGTGCGGCACGTGCGACGACGACGCGGCGTGCTACATGCCCGGGACGGAGTCGGTGGACCGCAGCTCGTGCTCGTGCAGCTGCAAGGACGGATGGCATGGCGCGTCGTGTCTTCCCTTCGAGGTGCCCGACGCGGTTGTGCCGCCCGTAGCGGAGAGAGCTGTTGACGGCGACACGAGCTGCGTGGTGAACCAGACGCTGACGAACCTCACGCTGAAGATGTGGAAGACGCACCACTGCTACGTGGGTGTGACATTCAGCGGCAGGCGTTCTGTGCTGACGTTCTTCCTCAACAGCATGCCGCTGCATCTCCCCATCAACATCACGCTCACCGGGTGCACATTTCGTGAGGGTGCCGCGCTGCAGTT
>NW_911371.1:0-1144 GCF_000209065.1 Trypanosoma cruzi | reverse complement strand
CTGCGGGGCGGCACGGTGGACAGAGCCATCACGGTTGGCCGCGCCGTGGACACGGTGCTGATGGACGGCGTGTCCATCACGAACGGCGTGGCTGTGGTGTTCGACGTGGCGGCGATGCTTCCCGGCGCGCTGCGCATCGAACTGAGGAACTGCGTGTGCGACGGCGGTGCGCAGATCTACGTGCGGGGCTACAGCGGCGAGCCGGCGAGTGACCGGAGCCTGGAGGTGAGCGTGAGCGGGCTGTCCGGTGACTACTGCTCGCTTGTGTTTGTGCACAACCTGCCGGCACACACGAACGTGACGGTCCGTGACTCGACGATTGTGACGGCGGGGCCGATGCGCTACTCCCAGCTGAGCGGGCTGACGGACGCGGTGGCGTCGCCGCTTGTGCTGCACGCGACGTCGCTGTTGCAGTCGCAGCTGCGTGTGAGCAACACTGTGCTGAGGTCGTTGCAGGCGGGCGGGTCGGCGGTGCACGTTGGCGGCGACGTGGACCTGCTGTCGAGCGCGGTGGTGTTTGACGGCGTGTTGCTGGAGGCGTCGGGCGGTCCGACCGCGTCCGCGATGCGTGTGGCGTCCTCGTCGCGTCTCAGCCTGCGGAGCCACTCGGTGTTCTCCGTGACGAGCGTGTCGGTTGTGAGCAGCGGCGATGGCATTGTGCTTGGCGAGCGCCTCGCAGTGTTTGATTCGGTGCTGCGCTTCGTGGGCGTCGAGGGGTCTGCTGCGTCGTCGCTGGTACGTTGCGACGGTGGGACGGTCGGTGGCGGCGGGTGGGTGGAGCTGCGCGACGTGTGGGCGGTGGGCGAGGCGTCGTCTGTGGCGTCGCTGTCGGGTGTGACGCTGAGCGGCGGCATCGTGTCGATTGCGCGCTGCGTTGCCACCGGCGCGACGCTTGTCTCCGGGCTGACGATCACGAGCGGTGCCGTGTCGGTGCAGTGCAACCGTGCCGGCGGCCGGGTGCTGCAGAGCAGCGGCGACTACCGCATGGCCGGCCTGTCGTCCGTGAGCGTGGTGCCGTGCGACGGCTGTGCGGCCGCGCTGGCGTGCTTTGATGGACTGACGGCGTCGTTCTCCGACTGCGTGTGCGGCTGCCGTGCCGGCGGCGTGGGCGACGCGTGCCTGCCGTTCGACGTGCCGCCTGCGA
>NW_911370.1:0-1144 GCF_000209065.1 Trypanosoma cruzi | reverse complement strand
AACAACAGGCTCCCAGACCTCAACAGAACAAAAGCAAGAAGGATCACCGTCACAAACCGAAACGCAGCCAAAAGAAATGAAGCAGTCTTCAACAGATGGTGCAGGGGAGCAAAAAGGAAAAGACTCCGTCTCATCAGATTCGATGAAGGATGCAGTTACCGACAACCCAGGAAAACCAACAGCAACAACCATCCCTACAAGTAGAAGTGGAGATGCCCAGGAAAAGGAGGGCAAGGATGATGGCACCGATGAACGGCCTACCTCCAAAGAACACAACAGCAGCCCCGAAACTGGTAATACCAGCGATGCTCTTACAGCCAGCGAAAATACACCACAAACAGCAGAAAAAACAGCCACCGCCGTCGCCAAAAAAAATGATACGACGACGCCTGTCGACAGTGACAGCAGCACCGCGGTCTCCCACACCACCTCCCCTCTTTTACTTCTTCTTGTTGTTGCGTGTGCGGCTGCGGCTGCGGTGGTGGCCGCGTGAGAGTGGGGGAGAGAGCCGTGCACCGCCCGCACACACACTCGTCCTTCTCTCACTGTGTGTGTGTCCCCTTGCATGGACTCTCGCCCTCACCTCACCCCACGAGGCACACACAATAATGTGCCCATTGTATATATGCATGCACACCCATGCAGGCCCGTTGGTGCTCTCTTTTGCACGACACGCACCACTGCCGTCCTGCCTGGCTGCATGGACGGAGCACCGTAACTGTTTTTAACATTCCTTTTTCTTGTTTTCTTTAAAATATTTTGTTGTTTTTTGTTTTTTTTTATCTTTCATTCCCCATCCCTTCTATTTTTTGCTTTTGGGGGCAATCACTATGGACGTTTTTCTTTTCTACTATACCCTCTTTAATTATTTCTCGCTGCACTCTTCCTGTGAGGGGTGCCGTGTGTTTCTGCCCAACTGCTCCACTCGCACACCACCGACACGCTCATGACGACGGCCCTGTGCGCCTCGCCTGCTGCACGCATGAGGAGGGGCCGCGACGAACGGCGCGCTGAGGGAGCCGTGACGTGTGGGCGTGCGACGAGGGCCTGTGGGGCGGAGCACACATTTCTTTCCCTCTTGTTTTGTTTTCCTTGCGGCCAGGGCGGGCAGACACCCGCAGCGCCACACACACAGCCACACCCC
>NW_911369.1:0-1144 GCF_000209065.1 Trypanosoma cruzi | reverse complement strand
CCATACGGGGACTGATGCTTGGAGTAAGGGTGAGCAACATATAATGGTACTTGCCCAGAATGGTCTTGTCGCAATACAGTGCGGCTGTGTAGGAAGCCAAGAAGTCCCGTTAATGCCGTCGGTGATACCAAAGTCCGGTCGTTGAGAAGCGGGGAAAGCGTCAGGTGGCCTTTCCCCATCATTGTTAGACCCTGTGCAAGACGAACGGAAAAGTGTTGAAGCGCAAAGCGTTCTTTGTGATAGTAAGAAGCCAAGTTACGTAGTTTACTCGCGACTCGGGCGTTGTTGCTTCCAGCAGAAACAATTCCCAAGGCGAGGATGGCGTTGATTGCCGTAGGCGCATCGCTGTCATGAGAAAGGCGATTCAGTGTCTCCACCACAGGCATACTCGGGTTGGAGGCAGAGAGAAGGGCGTACGCCAGGGGGATTGCGTGTCTGCCAGAAAGGTTTGACCCGCCTTTGCTCACTGTGTCCACAAGCAGGGCATGAATGACGGACCGTTTGGCCATCTCCACCCCAATGTCTTCCCCAAGAGCTACCAGTCCGATGCCAAGAACAGCGGCCGCCTTGTGATTTAGGGCCGTCGTCTTCGTGGTGGGTTTCGATTTATTTTCCGTATTGTTTTCTGCATTTTCCACGGGCTCATCAGGCTCATCGTTCTCCGCAATGGCATGAAAGAAATTCTGAATAACCACCACATTTCCTGTTGCCGCGTAGGCGCAGCTGCGCACTACAATTTCCGTGTATCGTCGAATAAGAGGTGAAAGTGTTTGCGTGGCATCAAGAAGTGTGTCAGCAGCTTCTTGCTTGCCGAGAAATAAGCAACCCACCGCTAAAATCAAATAGCAGAGTGCTGGCTCTTTTAATTGTTCCTCCACAACCTCCATGAGACAACTCACCATTGTTTCTGTAAGGCCTTCATCTGCCGATCCAACAAACACCATTGCGAGCGCAAATGCCGTCATGCATTGCACTTCCAGTGCCTGATCACTGTCGACAAGAATAGGCATCAACAGTTCCATGATGTCATCCCTTTGCGTCCCAACATACGCGTATCCAAGACCAAGAATGGCACCAATACTCACCTCCTTTTGTGGTGAGCTAACACAATCGGAAAGAAGGCCAAAAGCAGGATCAAAGGGAC
>NW_911368.1:0-1144 GCF_000209065.1 Trypanosoma cruzi | reverse complement strand
TTATTTACTACACTACCCCCGAGGGGACGCGTAACGGGTTGTGTTTTACGCCGTGTCCTGCAGCGCCATCTCCAGGGGTTGGGGTCTCTTCCGCATCTCCAATCAGCATGGCGGACGTGCTTTACGATGGTGGCCGGCGTGAGGGTCTTTGAGGTTATTTAGGAAAAAACAAAGAAAAGCAAGAAGTGAATAATAATGAATATACAAATGCCAAAATTGGCAAAAATATATAAATACCGATACCCATTTGTTTATCCAGGGATGTATATGTTTGTACTTAATAAAGCAGCAAATCAATAAATCAATGAACAAAAAAATTTGTCAATGAGGAAAGGATAGAGGGGTATATTCATATCTAAATAGATATCCATATATTTTAATTATATAGATGCTTCTATACTCATATCTATATCGATACATGTATATATGTACATATACATTAATTGATGTTTATTTTTATATTTATGGTTATATATATGTATATTTTACATTTTTTATTTGTGGCATTTCAGTTCGGTTGTGTCATTTATTCTTTTCCCGTGGATCTACACCCACTTTTTTAGGGCGTATAGGCATTCCGTCTCGCATCCAGGGTTTCATATGCACTGAAGCACCCCGTCGGACAAAAAGTAGCAAGGGGTTTGCGAAGCCCATCTCAATTGAACGTTGATTGCTATCTTCTTTGATCTCCTGAGGAGCCGCAACGCGTGATTCCGTTGCCCCTGCCACCCAACACAATGACAACTTTCAACGAGCAGTTTGCAGGCTTATTGTGCAGTTTTATTGAGGTGTAGTCCACATCCCTATTTTAGGAATGGACGCACGGTGTACCTGTAGAGGATGATGAGGGTCCATAAAACGAGCCATGGGACAAAATGTACTCCGGGACAATTGTCTGGCGTTGGCCAGAGGAGGTCTTGTGCCGATGGCATCACTGATTGATGGCCAGTGATTTTGGGGCTTCGATCTTTGGTGCTTTGAGGAATGGAACGGCGCTGGCTGAACAGGTGCCACTCGCCATCTGATCTGTCCTGGATGTGGCTTAAGAGACGATGCGGCCGCGTGCAGAGGAGGGAAAGGAAATAGGACATTGTGTGGACATGCAAGTGGACGTGTCAGGGCGTCACAATATCCCTCAAGAAGT
>NW_911367.1:0-1144 GCF_000209065.1 Trypanosoma cruzi | reverse complement strand
TTTTTGTTTCGAATTATGAATGGCGGGAGTCAGAGGCACTCTCTTTCAATGTATGTTTGCGTGTGCACACACTGGACACCAAACAACCCTGAATTATCCGCTTCTTGGAGGAGTTTCGCGAGATCTTGCCCACAAGGGTGCTGCACTCGGCGGATCGTTTTCGAGTGGCTGCTGCACCACACGTTGTGGTCTAAATTTTTGTTTCGAATTATGAATGGCGGGAGTCAGAGGCACTCTCTTTCAATGTATGTTTGCGTGTTCACACACTGGACACCAAACAACCCTGAACTATCCGCTGCTTGGAGGAATTTCGCGAGCTCCTGCCCACAAGGGTGCTGCACTCGGCGGATCGTTTTCGAGCGGCTGCTGCACCACACGCTGTGGTCTAAATTTTTGTTTTGAATTATGAATGGCGGGAGTCAGAGACACTCTCTTTCAATGTATGTTTGCGTGTGCACACACTGGACACCAAACAACCCTGAACTATCCGCTGCTTGGAGGAGTTTCGCGAGATCTTGCCCACAGGGGTGCTGCAGTCGGCGGATCGTTTTCGAGTGGCTGCTGCACCACACGTTGTGGTCTATGTTTTTGTTTCGAATTATGAATGGTGGTGGTCAGAGGCACTCTCTGTCAATGTCTGTTTGCGTGTTCCCACACTGGACGCCAAACAACCCTGAACTATCCGCTGCTTGGAGGAATGTCGCGAGATCTTGCCCACAGGGGTGCTGCAGTCGGCGGATCGTTTTCGAGTGGCTGCTGCACCACACGTTGTGGTCTATGTTTTTGTTTCGAATTATGAATGGTGGTGGTCAGAGGCACTCTCTTTCAATGTATGTTTGCGTGTTCCCACACTGGACGCCAAACAACCCTGAACTATCCGCTGCTTGGAGGAATGTCGCGAGCTCTTGTCCACAGGGGTGCTGCACTCGGCGGATCGTTTTCGAGCGGCTGCTGCACCACACGTTGTGGTCTATGTTTTTGTTTCGAATTATGAATGGTGGTGGTCAGAGGCACTCTCTTTCAATGTCTGTTTGCGTGTTCCCACACTGGACGCCAAACAACCCTGAACTATCCGCTGCTTGGAGGAATGTCGCGAGATCTTGCCCACAGGGGTGCTGCAGTCGGCGGATCGTTTTCGAGTGGC
>NW_911366.1:0-1144 GCF_000209065.1 Trypanosoma cruzi | reverse complement strand
CGCTCGAAACGATCCGCCGACTGCAGCACCATTGGTGGGCAAGAGCTCGCGAAACTCCTCCAAGAAGCGGATAATTCAGGGTTGTTTGGTGTCCAGTGTGTGCACACGCAAACATACATTGAAAGAGAGTGCCTCTGACTCCCGCCATTCATAATTCGAAACAAAAATTTAGACCACAGCGTGTGGTGCAGCAGCCGCTCGAAAACGATCCGCCGAGTGCAGCACCATTGTGGGCAAGAGCTCGCGAAACTCCTCCAAGAAGCGGATAATTCAGGGTTGTTTGGTGTCCAGTGTGTGCACACGCAAACATACATTGAAAGAGAGTGTCTCTGACTCCCGCCATTCATAATTCAAGACAAAAATTTAGACAACAACGTGTGGTGCAGCAGCCGCTCGAAAACGATCCGCCGACTGCAGCACCATTGTGGGCAAGAGCTCGCGAAACTCCTCCAAGCAGCGGATAATTCAGGGTTGTTTGGTGTCCAGTGTGTGCACACGCAAACATACATTGAAAGAGAGTGTCTCTGACTCCCGCCATTCATAATTCGAAACAAAAATTTAGACCACAGCGTGTGGTGCAGCAGCCGCTCGAAAACGATCCGCCGAGTGCAGCACCATTGTGGGCAAGAGCTCGCGAAACTCCTCCAAGCAGCGGATAATTCAGGGTTGTTTGGTGTCCAGTGTGTGCACACGCAAACATACATTGAAAGAGAGTGTCTCTGACTCCCGCCATTCATAATTCAAGACAAAAATTTAGACAACAACGTGTGGTGCAGCAGCCGCTCGAAAACGATCCGCCGACTGCAGCACCCTTGTGGGCAAGAGCTCGCGAAACTCCTCCAAGAAGCGGATAATTCAAGGTTGTTTGGTGTCCAGTGTGTGCACACGCAAACATACATTGAAAGAGAGTGCCTCTGACTCCCGCCATTCATAATTCGAAACAAAAATTTAGACCACAGCGTGTGGTGCAGCAGCCGCTCGAAAACGATCCGCCGAGTGCAGCACCATTGTGGGCAAGAGCTCGCGAAACTCCTCCAAGAAGCGGATAATTCAGGGTTGTTTGGTGTCCAGTGTGTGAACACGCAAACATACATTGAAGGAGAGTGCCTCTGACTCCCGCCATTCATAATTTCGAACAAAATTT
>NW_911365.1:0-1144 GCF_000209065.1 Trypanosoma cruzi | reverse complement strand
AACAAAAAATTTAGACCACGGCGTGTGGTGCAGCAGCCGCTCGAAAACGATTATCCGAGTGCAGCACCGTTGTGGGCAGGAGCTCGCGAAATTCCTCCAAGCAGCGGATAGTTCCGGGTTGTTTGGCGTTCAGTGTGTGAACACGCAAACAGACATTGAAAGAGAGTGTCTCTGACCACCACCATTCATAATTCGAAACAAAAATTTAGACCACGGCGTGTGGTGCAGCAGCCGCTCGAAAACGATTATCCGAGTGCAGCACCGTTGTGGGCAGGAGCTCGCGAAATTCCTCCAAGCAGCGGATAGTTCCGGGTTGTTTGGCGTTCAGTGTGTGAACACGCAAACAGACATTGAAAGAGAGTGTCTCTGACCACCACCATTCATAATTCGAAACAAAAATTTAGACCACAGCGTGTGGTGCAGCAGCCGCTCGAAAGCGATTATCCGAGTGCAGCACCGTTGTGGGCAGGAGCTCGCGAAATTCCTCCAAGCAGCGGATAGTTCCGGGTTGTTTGGCGTTCAGTGTGTGAACACGCAAACAGACATTGAAAGAGAGTGTCTCTGACCACCACCATTCATAATTCGAAACAAAAATTTAGACCACAGCGTGTGGTGCAGCAGCCGCTCGAAAACGATTATCCGAGTGCAGCACCGTTGTGGGCAGGAGCTCGCGAAATTCCTCCAAGCAGCGGATAGTTCCGGGTTGTTTGGCGTTCAGTGTGTGAACACGCAAACAGACATTGAAAGAGAGTGCCTCTGACCACCACCATTCATAATTCGAAACAAAAATTTAGACCACAGCGTGTGGTGCAGCAGCCGCTCGAAAACGATTATCCGAGTGCAGCACCGTTGTGGGCAGGAGCTCGCGAAATTCCTCCAAGCAGCGGATAGTTCCGGGTTGTTTGGCGTCCAGTGTGTGAACACGCAAACAGATAGTGAAAGAGAGTGCCTCTGACCACCACCATTCATAATTCGAAACAAAAATTTAGACCACGGCGTGTGGTGCAGCAGCCGCTCGAAAACGATTATCCGAGTGCAGCACCGTTGTGGGCAGGAGCTCGCGAAATTCCTCCAAGCAGCGGATAGTTCCGGGTTGTTTGGCGTTCAGTTGTGTGAACACGCAAACAGACATGAAAGAGAGTGT
>NW_911364.1:0-1144 GCF_000209065.1 Trypanosoma cruzi | reverse complement strand
CTCTTGCCCACAAGGGTGCTGCACTCGGCGGATCGTTTTCGAGCGGCTGCTGCACCACACGTTGTGGTCTATGTTTTTGTTTCGAATTATGAATGGCGGGAGTCAGAGACACTCTCTTTCAATGTATGTTTGCGTGTGCACACACTGGACACCAAACAACCCTGAATTATCCGCTTCTTGGAGGAATTTCGCGAGCTCTTGCCCACAAGGGTGCTGCAGTCGGCGGATCGTTTTCGAGCGGCTGCTGCACCACACGCTGTGGTCTAAATTTTTGTTTTGAATTATGAATGGCGGGAGTCAGAGGCACTCTCTTTCAATGTATGTTTGCGTGTGCACACACTGGACACCAAACAACCCTGAATTATCCGCTGCTTGGAGGAATTTCGCGAGCTCTTGCCCACAAGGGTGCTGCAGTCGGCGGATCGTTTTCGAGCGGCTGCTGCACCACACGCTGTGGTCTAAATTTTTGTTTTGAATTATGAATGGCGGGAGTCAGAGGCACTCTCTTTCAATGTATGTTTGCGTGTGCACACACTGGACACCAAACAACCCGGAACTATCCGCTGCTTGGAGGAATTTCGCGAGCTCTTGCCCACAAGGGTGCTGCACTCGGCGGATCGTTTTCTAGCGGCTGCTGCACCACACGTTGTGGTCTATGTTTTTGTTTCGAATTATGAATGGCGGGAGTCAGAGGCACTCTCTTTCAATGTATGTTTGCGTGTGCACACACTGGACACCAAACAACCCTGAATTATCCGCTTCTTGGAGGAATTTCGCGAGCTCTTGCCCACAAGGGTGCTGCAGTCGGCGGATCGTTTTCGAGCGGCTGCTGCACCACACGTTGTGGTCTATGTTTTTGTTTCGAATTATGAATGGCGGGAGTCAGAGGCACTCTCTTTCAATGTATGTTTGCGTGTGCACACACTGGACACCAAACAACCCTGAATTATCCGCTTCTTGGAGGAATTTCGCGAGCTCTTGCCCACAAGGGTGCTGCAGTCGGCGGATCGTTTTCGAGCGGCTGCTGCACCACACGCTGTGGTCTAAATTTTTGTTTTGAATTATGAATGGCGGGAGTCAGAAACACTCTCTTTCAATGTATGTTTGCGTGTGCACACACTGGACACCAAACAACCCTGAATTA
>NW_911363.1:0-1144 GCF_000209065.1 Trypanosoma cruzi | reverse complement strand
GGGCTGGGAGGTTTATGTCTGTGAGGATAATTAAAAGGAAGGCATAATGCAACGGTGCATTCTCGCACGGGTGGTAAATTCCTTGCCATCTTCTTTGCATGGCATCACGAGCAATAATGACAGTAAACACAAGATTTTCTTCCAACTTCGCCAAGCCGTTGCGGAACCTTCAGTTGACACCAATACTGAGGCCTATCGGCACTTGGCGCATGAATTGTCACTCTTGTCACAGGAAGAGTTTGGTCGTCGGTTATATCGTTTTAGCCGAACAAACTTTGATCCCACCCAAACTACGGTGGTTCACGCACTTGTGTCGGAGTTGATTTCTCGACGTGTGCAAGAGGTAAGTATAAAGTGTGTCCGTGAGTATGCCCATCTGGCGCATGTCGCTAAGCTACACAAGCTCTGCTTAGATGTATACTTCGCTCGCGCAAACCTTACGACGATCGGTTCTGTGACGGAAAACAATGACACGAGGGTTGGTGACTTTGCCGTCTCAGACTTTGTCGTAGACAGTGCGTACGCCCTTTGTAGTACTTCTGACCTGATTCGTTTAGCTTCTTACTGCGTAAAACACCTACAGCAGGTACCATCCCTCGGTTGGGAAGTGATGAGTGCCTTCTCCTTGGTTCGTGCGTTTTGGCGCTGCATTTGCGTAGCCTCAATTCACGGACGACAACAGGATGCAGAGTACAAGCAGGCCCTTAAGGATGCCTCTTACATTTATGATGAGTATATGGAATTAGTGTATCCCGATGCTTATAAGGAGCTTACAACACAAGATGCAATACGCACTGTCCAGCGGTTTGTGCAGTATGCTTCATCTGCCGACGAGGGGGAAATGCTTTTTTTTCGATTTTGTCTCCAAAAGGGATTTCTTCGAAGGCCACGCTATACAACGCGAGGAGAGGGTGATGATGGTTCTGGAATGAACGCCGGTGTAACTGTTGAGGGAGGGAAGATATCCGAGGAGCAATGGTTCTACGCGAGTCTTATTGCGACATGCCGTGTTGGGAATCATGTGGATTCCGCACTTCGGTACTTTGACGACATTGGTTCCTACCTTGGAATTGTGCAGGTCAGTTGTAACGATCTCCTTCATTCCTGCTCGCGGAAGATTCGGCAGGATGATCCGAAGAGGCCA
>NW_911362.1:0-1144 GCF_000209065.1 Trypanosoma cruzi | reverse complement strand
GCAGCAGCCGCTCGAAAACGATCATCCGAGTGCAGCACCCTTGTGGGCAAGATCTCGCGACATTCCTCCAAGCAGCGGATAGTTCAGGGTTGTTTGGCGTCCAGTGTGTGAACACGCAAACAGACATTGAAAGAGAGTGCCTCTGACCACCACCATTCATAATTCGAAACAAAAATTTAGACCACAGCGTGTGGTGCAGCAGCCGCTCGAAAACGATCCTCCGAGTGCAGCACCCTTGTGGGCAAGATCTCGCGAAATTCCTCCAAGCAGCGGATAGTTCAGGGTTGTTTGGTGTCCAGTGTGTGAACACGCAAACAGACATTGAAAGAGAGTGCCTCTGACCACCACCATTCATAATTCGAAACAAAAATTTAGACCACAGCGTGTGGTGCAGCAGCCGCTCGAAAACGATTATCCGACTGCAGCACCCTTGTGGGCAAGATCTCGCGACATTCCTCCAAGCAGCGGATAGTTCAGGGTTGTTTGGCGTCCAGTGTGTGAACACGCAAACGGACATTGAAAGAGAGTGCCTCTGACCACCACCATTCATAATTCGAAACAAAAATTTAGACCACAGCGTGTGGTGCAGCAGCCGCTCGAAAACGATTATCCGACTGCAGCACCCTTGTGGGCAAGATCTCGCGACATTCCTCCAAGCAGCGGATGGTTCAGGGTTGTTTGGCGTCCAGTGTGTGAACACGCAAACAGACATTGAAAGAGAGTGCCTCTGACCACCACCATTCATAATTCGAAACAAAAATTTAGACCACAGCGTGTGGTGCAGCAGCCGCTCGAAAACGATCCGCCGAGTGCAGCACCCATGTGGGCAAGAGCTCGCGAAATTCCTCCAAGCAGCGGATAGTTCAGGGTTGTTTGGTGTCCAGTGTGTGAACACGCAAACAGACATTGAAAGAGAGTGTCTCTGACCACCACCATTCATAATTCGAAACAAAAATTTAGACCACAGCGTGTGGTGCAGCAGCCGCTCGAAAACGATCCGCCGAGTGCAGCACCCTTGTGGGCAAGATCTCGCGACATTCCTCCAAGCAGCGGATGGTTCAGGGTTGTTTGGCGTCCAGTGTGTGAACACGCAAACAGACATTGAAAGAGAGTGCCTCTGAACACCACCATTCATAATTCGAAA
>NW_911361.1:0-1144 GCF_000209065.1 Trypanosoma cruzi | reverse complement strand
TGGGTGTGCTGTTCGCATTGCTGTTTGCGGTACGATGTGGATGGCGGTGCTTCTGCGTGTGCCTTCTTGAATGCACTGTGCGGCGGGCTTCTCTTCTCCATGCCTTTGCCTTTGCCCTTTTGTGTGTGTGGGTGAGTGTGGGTGGCTGTCGACCTGCCCCGCGCATTGGGGTCCTCCACACACGTGAGGCTCATCTTGGCAGCCTTTCGCAGCGTCCATGCCTCGTGACAGGGAGCGAGGGAAGAGTGGCGTGTTTCCTCCTACTATAGACCCATCAATTCCGAGCAGTTGGGGTGAAGCTAAAGGGACAAGCGTGTGTGTCTTCACCTTCTTGCGGGAGGGCGCGCAGAGGTTGGTTTTCTTTTGTTAATCTGTTCGGTCACTGTGCCTGTGTTGACGTTATTAATATTATTTTTTCCAGGGGCATTTATTGTGCGATTTGTGCGTGTTTGGTGTCCAACGTTTTCAGCACCGCCAAATGGGATGTTGCGCAGGATCGGAGTACATGGATGTGCGAGGGCATTGTGTCGCTCGCCCGTAATAACACACACGCACAGTTTCAGCGCGTCTGACATATCGCGTTCTTCAGAACGGTCGAAATTGCTTGTGGGACGTCACTTCATTTGTGGCGTCGCGACAGCGAGGGAAAATGAAGTAAATGGAGAGGTATGCCGAGAACGTGGTGCCCCTCCATAATGCCGCAGGCTGGCGGCGACAAGGATCAGAGAGCCTCTACCCAACGTTGAGAAGACGGCAGCACTCTGATGATCCGGTTTTTTGCGCTTTAGGAACTCCTAATGTAGTGTGCACCGTGTGGACCTTTTTGCTGCGGATATGCAGAAGGGTGATGTGGGGTGGAATTATTGTTGAAGGCAGCACGGGCGCCGCCTGACCTTTATGGGAGGGATGCGTGCTGTTATTCCGTGCTTCCTTGCCTGCGTTGTCGCACTCATGCTGTGAGTGCGGATGGCCACAGTAGGGGAGCTGAATACGGTTCAATGTGTGTTGCTCACGGGGACTGCGCGACACATGTTTTTTGTTGGGTTTCCCAAAAGGAGGGGCGCATCGCCGTTGCGTGATTCCCGCGGCAGTCCATTACTCTGCGACTGTGCATGCCGCCGTCCGCTGCGCCGCCGCAAGCCTT
>NW_911360.1:0-1143 GCF_000209065.1 Trypanosoma cruzi | reverse complement strand
ACGTGGTGAGCGTCGGGCATCGTTAAAATGTATTTACAAGTGGAATGAGGGTGCGTTTCTCGACTCCTCATCCGATGGTCATGGTGTTTCGTTTTTCAGGGGTACAATGTATACGCTTATTGGCGCAAAGGCAATGAACGGGTACGATGCTTATTGGGGCCCTAAGTTGCCTGGGCACGGCCAGTTGTTCTTAATGTTTCGTATGGATACGAGCCAAAGCGATGAGAAGGCGACGTGGTATGACGGGCAAGGTGTGCCCTGGTACGATGGAGAAACGCCCGAAAAAACGTTTGGCGTTGTCTGTGAGACTCAAGAGGGGTACGTTGTCAGCACTACGACGCTTCCACCGGCTGTGGAGATTTCGTGGGTGCAGAAGAATTGGTATTTTGTCTTGGCTGCAATATTGGTGCCGGTTATTGTTGCTGTCGTGCTAATCACTGCCTGCTTTTGCCGTTGCCGCGGTGCTGACGATGAATCGAAGTGGGTGGTGCACATGGTCTTGCGGGAGGTGAACGGCAAGCCCTTTCATGTAACTGATAGGAATGGTGGAATCTACAACGATGACAGCCAGATGATGCGCTATTCAACGTTGGGTGATGGGGTGCCCATGACTGCTCCCTTTGCATACGAAAACGTTGAGGTCCCTAAGGTGATAAAGAATCAAGAAACCACTGTGTACGATGACGGGGATGTGCTTTAATTATTTTTTCTTTTTTATTGTTTACCCCTCTCTGCCGCATTGTGTGTATGTGTACACGTGTCTCTTGCAGTTCCTGCATGTGCGCCCACTATTTTTGATTTTAAAAAAGACGAGATGTGTGGGGTAATGCAGTGGCTGCTGGGAGCAAGGAAGCACCGTGCGTAAAGAGCGGATCAGAAGACATGATTTGTTTCCACCACTCTTTGTTTTTGTTATTTTTATTTTTCCTTTCTCTCGGTGTAGGACTGCGTGCGTGTAGGCGGCGTGCCCTTTTTCTCGCCAGCATCTTGTCTTTTTCCCTATTTACGCTGGCGGCAAGCCTGCTGTGGGAGGAAAAGGAAGGTGGGGGATAAACGTGTCATTGTGAATGTGTACAATAAGTCGTTAAAACTGTGCCATTAGAATGGGGAGAGTATTTTTTTTTTTTTTTTTTCATTATTTAT
>NW_911359.1:0-1143 GCF_000209065.1 Trypanosoma cruzi | reverse complement strand
TGTTGTGCTGCTTCTTGCTTTTTTCCCCTCACCCTCTTCTCCTGTGTTCCTGCGTGGAGTGGCCGCATGCTCACGGGCCATGTTGATTGTGAGTGCCTCTTGACGGCATCCATTCATCTCCCTCTCCGCCTCTCTGTCTGTCTGTCATTCCTTGTTGGGTGTGGCGTGTTGCACCGCGTGAGGGCTGGCCCGCACACACCGACGGCCCGCCGTGACGCCCGCGATGGCCGGTGCGGAGTGGCGATGCTCGCTGTCTCATCTCTTTACTTGGCTTGTTTTCCCTTTCCCTCTACCTCTTGAGCACAGACACGCTAGGAAGCAAGCAAACAAGCGCTAATCGCTACTGTGAAATTGTAAGGTTCTGAAAGGACCAACAACACACACACACCGCCCACACACACATATTTACATGCTCTCACGTGTTGCTGCAGTGAAGGCACCCCGCACACACAACCGTCGCCGCGTGACCGGATCCAGCGGAAGGAGGAGGGAGGGAAGAGAGAGTGAGCCGCAGATGCCCAACATGTCCCGGCGTGTGTTTGATTCCACGGTGCTGCTCTTCCTCGTTGTGATGATGTGCTGCGACTGTGGAGTTGCATACGCTGTTGTGAGCAAGTGAGGGGATGTGCATCTACCGCAATTTGTTGATATTTTTGTGCCGAATAAGACGCCGGTGGTGTCAAGAGATGGGACTGGTTTATTTGAAGTGGAGAAATCATTTTCTCACCCTTTCTCTTCCGTGCTGGTGGGGTGATGGTTGCCATTGCTGAAGGCGTGTTCGAATATAACGTCCATGAAAGTAAATTGTTTGGGGTTCGATTTTCCGACATTGTGGCCGGGTACGTCAAGGCTGCGGAGACGTGGCCGTCCATTGTTGCTGGGATCACCAAGAAGGAGTGGAGGGCACGCACCGTGCTTGGCAGTAGGAATGGCGATAATCGTTTGTGTGTTTTGCACCGGCCCACAGTAGTTGCGAGGGACAGCAAGGTGTTTCTACTTGTGGGAAGCGATACTACAAGATATGACGGCGATGATGGTGGGATGTGGGTAAAAGATGGCTGGGATATTCAACTGGTTGAGGGTGTGGCCACGCAGTCCACGGACGGCGTGCGGAGTACACTGATCAGCTGGGCTGAACCCAAG
>NW_911358.1:0-1143 GCF_000209065.1 Trypanosoma cruzi | reverse complement strand
CTTGGCGTGGAGGAGAGTGAGGAGCCAGCGGCAGCGGCCATCATGAGAGCGGCCGAGGAGGCGAGAGCACGTGAAGAGGAACTGCACGACAGACTGGACGAGAGCGCAGCGCGCGGACGGGCGCTGGAGTCGAAGCTGAGCGAGCTGACGCGGGTCGCGGACAGCCTGCAGCGTGCGCTGGACGGCAGCGTGCTTGCCGTTGAGGACGAGGAGGACGCGAGCGCCGCTGGGGACCGCGCGGTGGAGGCGCTGAAACGCCTGTGCGAGGACTCGGTCACCGTCTCGGCGGTAATGGGCGGCGCGATGCAGTGGAAACTGGAAGACGCCGAGGCCGAGCCTCTGCTGCTGCAGTGCCGGAAGATGGCGGGCGACATGGAGGCGCTGCGCAGGAGCGAGCAGCGCTACCGCGCGCTTGTGGGCGACGACGATGCGGGTGACCGCTGTGCGGACCGCGAGGACCCTTCGACGCGCGCGCAGTGCCTGCACGGTATCGAGTCTGCGCTGGCCGCCCTTGGCGTGGAGGAGAGTGAGGAGCCAGCGGCAGCGGCCATCATGAGAGCGGCCGAGGAGGCGAGAGCACGTGAAGAGGAACTGCACGACAGACTGGACGAGAGCGCAGCGCGCGGACGGGCGCTGGAGTCGAAGCTGAGCGAGCTGACGCGGGTCGCGGACAGCCTGCAGCGTGCGCTGGACGGCAGCGTGCTTGCCGTTGAGGACGAGGAGGACGCGAGCGCCGCTGGGGACCGCGCGGTGGAGGCGCTGAAACGCCTGTGCGAGGACTCGGTCACCGTCTCGGCGGTAATGGGCGGCGCGATGCAGCGGAAACTGGAAGACGCCGAGGCCGAGCCTCTGCTGCAGCAGTGCCGGAAGATGGCGAGCGACATGGAGGCGCTGCGCAGGAGCGAGCAGCGCTACCGCGCGCTTGTGGGCGACGACGATGCGGGTGACCGCTGTGCGGACCGCGAGGACCCTTCGACGCGCGCGCAGTGCCTGCACGGTATCGAGTCTGCGCTGGCCGCCCTTGGCGTGGAGGAGAGTGAGGAGCCAGCGGCAGCGGCCATCATGAGAGCGGCCGAGGAGGCGAGAGCACGTGAAGAGGAACTGCACGACAGACTGGACGAGAGCGCAGCGCGCGGACGGGCG
>NW_911357.1:0-1143 GCF_000209065.1 Trypanosoma cruzi | reverse complement strand
TATGCAGGACACTTCGACGCAACGAGAAGCTCACGAATATTACGACCGTTCAAATCGAAAGAGCTCTGGCTCCTTGGTGCGCCACGGCGCATTCCATAAAACACGGTGCGTTGAGGCACGCTGCTCCAATCGTGGAGACACACGATTTGAATCCACACGTGATCTCGCAGTTGGCGAAGCACGTCGACCCGTTCGACCTTCCCCATAACACAGTTTGTTATTTGTGGAGGTACACCACAATGCTGACCCAGGTATCGTCGCTGGTCGCATTGATGTGAAGGGAGAAGCTGCGGAAGGGCAGGAACCCTGGCTGAGAGCGGAGGAGCGTTTTTTCCGTGATTTTAATCACAATCATGCCGCTGCAATGACGAGACGCGCGAAAAGGACGCGTCCGGCCACCCCACAAGATGAACACGCTATCCCGTTACAGCAGCAAGTCAACGTGCCCGTATTGAATCTGGAGTGGATTAAAAGCCGGTTGAACCCGGCGACATTGGAGAGACTCATGCAAGTTTGGGGACTCGTCGGGCGGCTCACTTTCCCTCCGTCTTCCTCCGGTAAAGCGCGCGAAGGATCACGGAGGATTCCAACCGCTGACGCGCATTTGTTACGAAAAGCAGGAATAATCGAGGACGCTTCGTCCACAATAACAGGCGGATGGATAATACCTTTCTCGGTTGTGGAGGAGAAAACCAACGGCTTACGACGACGATGGATCGCGTGGCCGCGCGACAAGAACCGAGACGACCCTTACAAGGCGAATGCTCCTCTTTTACACATTTCCCATTATTTGCCGCCTGCGATGGCTGAGGCCGCTTCCTGCCTGGACTTAAAGGCGTCCTTTTTTCGTGTTTCTTTGCCGCGGGAGACTCGGCATCTCTTTCGATGCCGCGTGGAGGACGGTACGCTGGTGGAGCTGACACGGCACCCAGTGGGATACAAGGCCGGCCCAGAAATTCTCCAGATTATTATTACTTCGGCAATTGCGGGGGTGACGACGGTGGTTCACCGCCTCTGGGCCGCACCTCCATCGGTGCGTATCGACGTATGGATCGGTAATATACGCATTGCAGGGTCGAAAAGCGACGCGACATTGTGGGAGGCCCAAGTGCTTCGTAATGCGGACAGTTGTCACGCCACGAT
>NW_911356.1:0-1143 GCF_000209065.1 Trypanosoma cruzi | reverse complement strand
AGCCACAACTTCACACTATTGGCGACGGTGACCATCGAAAAGACTCCGAGTGGGAACACTCCTCTACTGGGTGCGGTGTTGGTGAAAAATAATTCCACGTATATCATGGGACTGTCGTATACCGCGAATAAGACGTGGGAGACGATTTTCAAAGACGAGACAAAACCAACAACGGAAAGTGGCACTTGGGAGCTTAAGAAAGAATACCAAGTGGCACTCATGCTGCAAGGCAACAAGAGCTCCGTGTACGTTGATGGCAAGTCGCTGGGGGAGGAAGAAGCGCTGTTAACAGGTGAGACGCCACTTGATCTCGCAGGCTTTTGCTTTGGCGCGTGCGATACGAAAAACTCTCCTATGACGGTGAAGAACGTCTTTCTTTACAATCGCCCACTGAATCTCACTGAGATGACTGCAATCAAGAACAGGATCCCCGTTCCGACGAGAGCTCCAGAACCACAAGTAAAAATTGCTCCTATTCCTATCGCACCTGCTGTGTCTGCTGTACCTGCGGTGCCTGCTGTACCTGCGGTGCCTGCTGTACCTGCGGTGCCTGCTGTACCTGCGGTGCCTGCTGTACCTGCGGTGCCTGCTGTACCTGCGGTGCCTGCTGTACCTGCGGTGCCTGCTGTACCTGCTGGGAATGAAGGGACGGCACGAGAAACGGGTGATGGTGGGGCAAATGGTGATGCTGTTTCCGCGTACGGGAGGGGACTACTGCCGCTGCTGCTTCTCCTGGGACTGTGGGGCTTCGCGAATGCGTGAGGAGTGTGCAGTCTCAGTGTGGAGCACTTGTGCCATTCCCTGCACCGACACTCACACACACCGCTAGGAATAAAATTTACTACGCCGAGAATAATTTGTTTTTGTTTTCTTTTAATGTTTCCCATTTTCCCCTTGCTGCTTTAGGGCAAACACCATGAACGTTTTTTTTCCGGCTCTTAATTTTCTTTTCTGTTAGGAGTATAATTTCTCATGTTTTTTGTGTTTGTTTTTAATCATTTTTGTTTGCTTAAAAAATTCTTTTTTCTTTTTTTTTTTTCTCCACTCTTCCCTTCTTTTTTGCTTTTGGGGGCGATCACTATGGACGTTTCTTTTCTACTCTTCCCTCTTTCAATTGTTTGTTGCTGCACTCTTCTTTCAGGG
>NW_911355.1:0-1143 GCF_000209065.1 Trypanosoma cruzi | reverse complement strand
GTGCTATTCAGCACCCTGGCAGCAGAATGTTCGTCAGACCTCTCAAGGAAGTCACGAGGGATTCTTTCACCAAACTTTTCTTCGTCATACCCCTTAGAAATACTTTCGTAAAGTTTCCATGGCATGGGAACGATATGTGATTTGGCAAGCGTGCACAACTCACCACATTCTACTATCGTAAAGCCCTTCTTTGGGGCGTTGCCATGCTTTGAACCTCCAGCATTAATTCTCTCAACCACATCAAATCCTCCAATAACCAAAGCAAATATTTGAGGGGCATAGTCACCAGCAGAAACGTGAATGGCAAAATTGGGGCTTTCCTTGTTAACTCCGTATGCAATAGAAGACAAAGCCCCTCTCCATGATCCTGTCCCAAGGTGTTCGGTAGGCAAGTAATGTGGATTAAAACCAGTGACGTCGTGGGTCATTTCCCTCCCATCACCAAATATCAAACAATGTCGTGGAACAATAGCAGCCAACTGCATACCTCGAAACGAGTCGCCTGTATCACCGCTCCCTGTACACCTTCGGTGAAAGTACTCACAGTAAAGAGGGCATTTCTCGTTAAGAAGTCCAATAACAACCCGGCCAATATCTGCACCGTTTTCCGCAATGTCAAAGTAGACCACGCTACCAATACGAAGGTCCGCTGGCATATGAGCCACCCCTCGTATCATCCGCTCACTGGAAAGTTGGGTTCGGTAGAACACATAGAGGATAATGAGCAGCAAAAAAAATATTGCCACACGGATGGCCATCATGATCATAGCGTACTGCCGCGCATGTTCTTCACACCACGCCATCATCACGAGTTCAAGATCTGTCAAGACACGCTGTGGAAGAGGAACTTCTTCTATTAACGTAAGCGGGAGCCGTTTCACCCGAATCAACGAATTTCCCTTCTCGTCTCGGGTAGTCAGCGTATTATCGGAGACGTGGCCACCACTGGCGCTAGCGCAATAAAATACCGAAGAGCCACTAAAAAGTGACTGTTGATGATTGATAGAAATTGCCCCCATACGCACTCTCGCCACTGCTGTGATGTGAGCGACTCGAACGAGACGCAGACCTCCTTGCATCCTCTCAAACAAAACCCTTTCTCCTAAGAAATATAAATGATGTATGTGTATGTATTCACATATC
>NW_911354.1:0-1143 GCF_000209065.1 Trypanosoma cruzi | reverse complement strand
GTGGAGAATGACTGCCAATGGAAGATGACTCAGTGCTTTCTTCTTGACTGTCGGCTGATGTACTCAGTGCGGCAACCGCTGTGGATGCATCGGTGCTCGTAGTGTCATTCTCATCTACTGGCGGTTTTATTTCTTGTTGGGGTTCCGTAGTCTGAGATTCCTGACTTGTTGCTTCCGTTGGGTTCTCCTCATTGTCGTTTGATTCTTTATTTTGAGCCGGTGGAGGTTTTTGTGCTTTGGATTCCTCCAATTCCTGTTTTCCCAATGTTTTCTCTCCCACCGAATGTTCACTTCCGCAATCCGAAACCTTCTCTCCGCAAACTGTTTGAATAGTTTCTGAAGTAGAGGTTTGTGTCTGCTGTACAGCGGGGATTACTTCCTGTTTCGGTCCTTTGGATGATGAGGGGCTCACAGCCCCTGTTGCTTCTTGTCGAGAAACCCCTTCTTCTCCGGATCCACTATGCGTAGTGGATGAATCACTTCTCGTGATCACCGTGTCATCACTCCGAGAGGGAAGTTCTCCAGGAGAGGGCAGAGAATCAGCTTCCCTTCCAGGAACGCCAGTAGGAACAACATTAGGACCAGCAGGACCAGCAGGACCACCTGTCGGAGAACCAGCAGCAGCAGGAGCAGCAGCAGGATCACCACCAGCAGGATCACGAGCACCTTTACCTCCGCTTCCAACTACAGAACCAGAACCTGGAGGGGTGACTGAGCCTAAATTATTCCCATCCTTAGAAACGAACGTCGATTGCTGAACTTCGGCTTGTATGGCAGGGATAGGCAGTGCTGACCGCAAAGGCGGCGTCGGCATGTATTTATTACATCCGTTCCGCACATACGATGTATTCATACCCAACGCTCCCGACGCCATGCAGCCGCCCAGTGCCTTGTTGTCGAGTTCCCTCGCATAAACACCGCCGGCACCGCAGCACAGCACGCAGAGGACACACACCAGCAGCACACGGCCAGTCATCACCATCGCCATCACTCCTGTCACTTGCGTGCAACCTTCAGCAAAAACTAACTCCCCGCCACCGCACAGTAACAAATGATAGCAGCAGCAGCAAACACACAATGAGGCAGTTGAAATTGGTACGACTGCAGAACTCGCACACCGCCCCGCAAACGGAAAGCTAAAAA
>NW_911353.1:0-1143 GCF_000209065.1 Trypanosoma cruzi | reverse complement strand
TGGTGTACCTCCACAAATATCAAACAGTATTCTGGGGAAGGTCAAACGGATTGACGTGCTTCGCGAACTGCGAGATCACGTGTGGATCCAAATTGTATGTCTCCACGATTTGAGCAGCGTGCCTCAACGCACCGCGTTCTATGGAATGCGCCGTGGCATCCCAAGGAGCCAAAGCTCTTTCGACTTGGGCAGTCGTATTATTCGTGAGCTTTTCGTTTCCTTGAAGTGTCCTGCATAGCTTTATAGTGTCGAAGGCGTCCTGCCCTCGTATCTTCACGGACCGCAAGGCGCGGTGGGGATCCGCCCTCGCCGTCTTCGGCGCCACGGACCAGTCCAAAATTAAGGCCCCGTCCGGCTCCAGTGCGGAATTGTTGGGAGTCAAGGCCGCAATCTCGGACCAACGACTCGCCGTCATCCACGCAAGTCGAAAAACAAAACGTTCCCTCCAATCGGTCCGGCTGCGGATTACTTGATCCATCCCTTCCGTTGTCGATGAGCTCACCGCAACTTTTTGTAACCCCAAAGCCGCCATATCCAGCGGGGTTCGATCCATTTCCAACATAGACCGCAGCATCCTGGCGTACTGCAGTCGGGTCGATGGCGCCACATCGATTGCCATCAAAAAGACCGCACAGCCCTCCTCGTTCATCGGCTGCTCGTGCGGGCGGCAAAAGGTGGTGAATTGCCCCGCTAGGGACATTCCACGCTCCCACGTTGACGGCGCCCACATCTCTCGAGCGACCTCGTTCGCTTTCCTCATATAACTGGCCCAAAGCGGAACTGTCGGTGTTTCGTCGTACCACAGTCGAGCGTCGTTGGCAGAAAAGCTCCATCGCCCTTCCCGACGATTTCGTCGGGCAATTTGAAAGATCGGGTGGAACATCGGCGGTGCGGTGCGCTGCCTGTGAGGATTGGTGGGAGGTGGCGGATTGGATGGAGCCCCCATCGCCAGCATTCATGAGCGGCGTGCGGCAGCCCCTCTGCCGTTTTTTTATGGACGCCTGTATTGTAATTAATTCCCTCTCGGGCGCACATTGCATGTAGATGCCTCGTGTCCATAGGTATGACATTGTTGGCATCGCAAAGTGCGTTGGGTTTCTCGCCGATCCACGAGAGGCTGGGCTGCCCTCGCATAGGTGTCGG
>NW_911352.1:0-1143 GCF_000209065.1 Trypanosoma cruzi | reverse complement strand
TACAAGAAGAAGCGGGCGAACCAAAGAAAACAAAAATGATAATTTACCAACAGGGTCACCTGAAAATGCAGCGAAACTGAAAAAAATACCACAAGAAACATCACCATCACTAACAAAAGCACCAGCAGAAGTGGCACTGGAAACAATTGGAAAAACAGAGGGAAATTCAACACAAGCACGAGTGAATGGACAGTCGAGCCCTGAAGATACCGTGCCCGTGCAAAAGCTACAAAAACCCCAAAGCGACATGAGGTCAAACAACAATTCACAAACTGAGGGCATTGCCCCCATTACAGCCAATCAACACAATGAGCCATCTGCCGTCCATACGGAAACAAGGCCACCATCACCCACGGAAAACGGTAATTTCGCCAATAATAAAGCCGACAAGAGCACAGAAGGGGGCATCCCGAACAATGATCCAGCAGCTGATGGTACAGGGACACGAGAAGAAAAAAAAATGAAAATAAAGAAGCCAATCCGAAGGAAACAGTGCCAGCCACAAACGCCACAACAGGTGACACGGCGACGCCTGGCGACAGTGACGGCAGCACCGCGGTCTCCCACACCACCTCCCCTCTTTTGCTTCTTCTTGTTGTTGCGTGTGCGGCTGCTGCTGCGGTGGTGGCCGCGTGAGAGTGAGGGAGAGAGCGCCATGCTCCGCCCGCACACACACTCGTCTTTCACCCACTCTCTGTGTGTGTCCCCTTGCATGGACTCTCGCCCTCACCTCACCCCACGCAGCACACACATAATGTGCCCATTGTATATATTGCATGCACACCCATGCAGGCCCGTTGGTGCTCTCTTTTGCACGACACGCACCGCTGCCGTCCTGCCTGGCTGCATGGGCGGAGCACCGTAACTGTTTCTGTTTTGTTTTTATTGCATTGAGTGGGCGACCTCTCTCTCTCTCTCTCTCTCCCTGTGTGTGTGTTTTGCTTTACGGGAGCAATGAGAGTGTGTGCGCTGGTCGTCCCACGCTTCGGCTTTTTGTTTTGTTTTTCATTGTTTTGTGGTTGAGAGCACCCATTCCGCGGGCTGCGTGTGTGTGTTTGTGTGTGATGATATGAGTAATTTGTGCGTGTGTTCTATCTGCCTCTCTCTGCCGTTGCTTTCTTCTGACTCTCTTGTGGCGCACAG
>NW_911351.1:0-1143 GCF_000209065.1 Trypanosoma cruzi | reverse complement strand
TGAATGGCGGGAGTCAGAGGCACTCTCTTTCAATGTATGTTTGCGTGTGCACACACTGGACACCAAACAACCCTGAATTATCCGCTTCTTGGAGGAGTTTCGCGAGCTCTTGCCCACAAGGGTGCTGCAGTCGGCGGATCGTTTTCGAGCGGCTGCTGCACCACACGTTGTTGTCTAAATTTTTGTCTTGAATTATGAATGGCGGGAGTCAGAGACACTCTCTTTCAATGTATGTTTGCGTGTGCACACACTGGACACCAAACAACCCTGAATTATCCGCTTCTTGGAGGAATTTCGCGAGCTCTTGCCCCACAAGGGTGCTGCAGTCGGCGGATCGTTTTCGAGCGGCTGCTGCACCACACGTTGTGGTCTAAATTTTTGTTTCGAATTATGAATGGCGGGAGTCAGAGGCACTCTCTTTCAATGTATGTTTGCGTGTGCACACACTGGACACCAAACAACCCTGAATTATCCGCTGCTTGGAGGAGTTTCGCGAGCTCTTGCCCACAATGGTGCTGCAGTCGGCGGATCGTTTTCGAGCGGCTGCTGCACCACACGCTGTGGTCTAAATTTTTGTTTCGAATTATGAATGGCGGGAGTCAGAGGCACTCTCTTTCAATGTATGTTTGCGTGTTCACACACTGGACACCAAACAACCCTGAACTATCCGCTGCTTGGAGGAATTTCGCGAGCTCTTGCCCACAATGGTGCTGCAGTCGGCGGATCGTTTTCGAGCGGCTGCTGCACCACACGTTGTGGTCTATGTTTTTGTTTCGAATTATGAATGGCGGGAGTCAGAGGCACTCTCTTTCAATGTATGTTTGCGTGTTCACACACTGGACACCAAACAACCCTGAACTATCCGCTGCTTGGAGGAATTTCGCGAGCTCTTGCCCACAATGGTGCTGCAGTCGGCGGATCGTTTTCGAGCGGCTGCTGCACCACACGTTGTGGTCTATGTTTTTGTTTCGAATTATGAATGGCGGGAGTCAGAGGCACTCTCTTTCAATGTATGTTTGCGTGTGCACACACTGGACACCAAACAACCCTGAATTATCCGCTGCTTGGAGGAGTTTCGCGAGCTCTTGCCCACAATGGTGCTGCAGTCGGCGGATCGTTTTCGAGCGGCTGCTGCACCACACG